>NW_024070185.1:65968328-66035828 GCF_014754425.2 Oryx dammah | reverse complement strand
CAGGAGACACAAGAAATGTGGGTTCAATCCCTGGGTCAGGAAGATCCCCTGGAGGAGAAAATAGCAACCCACTCCAGTATTCTTGCCTGCAAAATTCCACAGACAGAGGAGCCTGGCAGCTACAGTCCATGGGGTCACAAAGAGTCAGACATGACTGAGCACACCCACGCACACACAGATGAATACTGGAGTGGGTACCAGTATTCATCAGGGTCTCTTCCTGATCAGAGACTGAACCCAGGTCGCCTGCTTTGCAGGTAGATTCTTTACCATCTAAGCCACCAGGGACGCCCCCATTTATGTGCATATCCATTCTTTATCTATATCAATATCCAGGTGTAGGTTGAGGTAGAATTATAGTTAGACAGAAATAGATAGATTGGCCACAAGAACAACCTCTCCATCCCATGTATGTGCCTCTTTAAATGAGGCTTTGTGCCACCCATCAAAAACCAATGTCTGTGTCTCCTTTCCTTGAACCTTGGCCTGCTCTGTGGCATGCTTTGACAGCTAGATATGAGAACTAGAATACAACAGACGTGCCACTGTATGCCTTCCTAGTCTAGGTCTCAACAGTATTTACAACTCCTGTTTTCACTTGCTGAGATTACAGTCTGCCATTGCTACATGACAAAGGCTGAGCTAGCCTTCTTGAAGATCATAGATCCTGGGGAGAGAGGCTGGATGACAACTGGAGGGACCACCAGACTGTGAACGAGGTTGTTTCAGACCCCCCCAGGCCCACCACGTGACTGCAGGTGTATCAGTGACCTCTGGAGAAAGCACCCAGCCTGACAACATCTTGTCTTCTGTTTCCTGGCAGGACATCCTTCCCAAGCTGAGGCCAGCTCGAAGTATCGACCCTGGCCGATTTCAGAGGAAATAAGACGGTAGATGTTTTAAGCCACCAAGTTTGGGGGGAGTTTTGATATAATGCAAAAATATTAATATAGGTGTGTGTGTTTAATGTGTCTCTGTGAATAGTTGAATGCTATGTAGATATTACCATCAGAATTAGTTGAGTCAAAGACAAATATCATATGATATTGGTTAATGTGGAATCTTTTAAGAAAAAGAAAAGATACAAATGGACTTATTTACAAACCAAAAAGAGACCCACAGGTAAAGGGAACAAACTTATGGTTACCAAAGGGGAAACAGGGAGGGATAAATTAGGAATATGGGTTTAGCAGATACAAACTATTATATATAAAATAGATAACCAATGAGGACCTACTGTATGCCACAGGGAAATATATTCAATATTTTGTAATAACTTATAAAGACGATACTTTCAGGGATCATTTCTATAGTTAGTAATAACCTGTAAGAGAAAAGAATCTGAAAAAGAACAGATATATACTTATAACGGAATCATTGTGCTATATACCTGAATCTAACATGACTTTGTAAATCAACTATACTTCAATTCTAAAATTCTTTTAAATAGTGATTTTTAAAAAAGAATTAGTTAAATAAAGGAGTGGGTGAGTTCAAAGGCTTAATATGTTCCAATTCTGAGTTCATTAGTACAGAATCTGTTTGGTGGAGCTGACTTTACCCCTTTCTGTCTTCTCTCAGAAAGAGAAAAAAGTAACTGGGATTTGAAAGAAATTTATCTGCTTCTTCTTAGGAATATTAGAGATGTAGAGGAAGGGCCTAACTCATTGTTCTTCCTTCAACTCATGAAAGCCTCCAAAGTGTGGTGTCTGGAAAATGAACTAGAAACCGGGAAATAGCTGCTGGGGGCCTCATTGGCTGTGTCCTTGAACATGATCGGTTTCCTCTCTCTGAGCTTCAATTTCCCTCTCTCTGTATGAAAACTGTCATTAGAGAGCTTAAAGTCCTCTCTCATCTGTTTGTTGTTGTTGTTCAGTTGCTAAGTGATGTCAGACTCTTTGCGACCCCATGGACTGCAGCAGGCAGGCTTCCTCTGTCCTCCACTATCTCCCACAGTTGGTTCAAATTCCTGTCCATTCAGCTGGTAACATTACATAACATTACCCAAATTGTTGGTGAGGATGCTTTAACTCTCTTCATTCACCTCATGGCATATTCCTTTGAGAACTAGTTTCCAATGAGCTTAATTTGGATGGGGAGTGCCTTTGTATTTGAGGGGACAGAAAATAGGACTCAAAAAAGGGAGCTGAGACCTCTTAGATTTTACCATAAGGCAGGATGTAGACACAGCAGATGCAGTTTGGAGGCTGGCTTGAACGCCTGGTTACACCGAATCTCAGATTTTGATTCTCTCATGATGATCTGCCTGGCAAACTTTAACTGGAATTTCTAGGAGATGATGGTGTATAAGATGATCCCGAGTAGGCTTCAGAAATAGCTGCGGGGAAAGACAGTTTTCATCCTGGTGTCTGACTGGAATATGCAAAGCACAAATTATGCCTGCTTTCATTGCCTTGCATCAATTGTGATGATTTTTTTGATGACGATAATGGCAGCCATTATGGAAGGTCTATCTTCCCAGTCACCTTACACTGGAGATGCTGTTTGTCTCATTTTAAATGTGAAGAAATGGAAACAGAGTGGTGAGCTGAGTTGTCCAGTGTCACGTAATTAAGAAGCTCAGTGTCAAGATATGCGTGCGGGCTCAGCCGTGTCCGACTCTTTGCAACACCATGGACTGTAGCCCACCAGGCTCCTCTGTCCATGGGATTTCCCAAGCAAGAATACTGGGGTGGATTGCCATCCCCTCCTCCAGGGGATCTTCCCAACCCAGGGATTGAACCCAAGTATCGTGTATCTCCTGCACTGGCAGGCAGATTCTTTATCACTGGATCAAAGCCAAGGAGCAAATCCAAATATATCTGATTCTAAAACACAGCCTTTTTCACCATACCATACCATCCTTGGCACCATCCACAGTCTTCTGTTTCCTGCCAGAATCTTCTTTTAGATAAGGGAGGGACTTTTCACAAAACAAGCTTAACGCCTAAGTCAGAGGGCTGTTATGAGCACTGAGCTGACTATGAGTGGGGCCATCTTCACATGACGGTTTCATACCGACTTCACATGGAACCTGACTTAGATCCACTCTATTCCCAATTCTATCACTTAAAAAAAGGAGGTATTATATAATTAAGTGAATAAAGATACATCAGTTCAGTTCAGTTCAGTCGCTCAGTCATGTCCGACTCTTTCGAACCCCATGGACTGTCCATCACCAACTCCTGGAGCTTACTCAAACTCATGCCGATTGAGTCAGTGATGATATCTATCCATCACATTCTCCATCATCTCCTTCTCCACCTGCCCTCAACCTTTCCCAGCATCAGGGTATTTTCAAATGAGTCAGTTCTTTGCATCAGGTGGCCAAAGTATTGGAGTTGCAGCTTCAACATCAGTCCTTCCAATGAATATTCAGGACTGATTTCCTTTAGAATGGACTGGTTGGATCTCCTTGAAGTCCAAGGAACCCTCAAGAGTTTTCTCCAACACCACAGTTCAAAACCATCAATTCTTCGATGCTCACCTTTCTATATAGTCCACTCTCATATCCATACATGACTACTGGAAAAACCATAGCCTTGAGTAGACGGATGTTTGTTGGCAAAGTAATGTCTCTGATTTTTAACATGCTGTCTAGGTTGGTCATAACTTTTCTTCCAAGGAGTAAGCATCTTTTAACTCCATGGCTGCAGTCACCATCTGCCGTGACTTTGGAATCCCCAAAAAATAAAGGATACTGCCACTGTTTCCACTGTTTCTACATGTATTTGCCATGAAGCGATGGGACCGGATGCCATGATCTTTGTTTTCTGAATGCTGAGTTTTAAGTCAATTTTTTCACTCTCCTCTTTCACTTTTATCAGAGGCTTTTTAGTTCCTCTTCACTTTCTGCCATAAGGATGGTGTCATCTGCATATCTAAGGTTATTGATAGTTCTCCTGGCAATCTTGATTCCAGCCTCTGGTTCTTCCAGCCCAGCGTTTCTCATGATGTACTCTGCATAGAAGTTAAATAAGCAGGGTGACAATATACAGCCTTGACGTACTCCTTTTCCTATTTGGAACCAGTCTGTTGTTCCATGTCCAGTTCTAACTGTTGTTTCCTGGCCTGCATATAGGTTTCTCAAGAGGCAAGTTAGGTGGTCTGGTATTTCCATCTCTTTCAGAATTTTCCACAGTTTATTGTGATCCACACAGTGCAAGGCTTTAGCATAGTCAATAAAGCAAAAATAGATGTTTTTCTGGAATGCTTGCTTTTTTGATGATCCAGGGGATGTTGGCAATTTGATCTCTGGTTCCTCTGCCTTTTCTAAAACCAGCTTGAACATCTGGAAGTTCACGGTTCACGTATGGCTGAGGCCTGGCTTGGAGAATTTTGAGCATTACTTTACCAGCATGTGAGATGAGTGTAATTGTGTGGTAGTTTGAGCATTCTTTGGCATTGCCTTTCCTTGGGATTGGTATGAAAACGGACCTTTTCCAGTCCTCTGGCCACTACTGAGTTTTCCAAATTTGCTGGCATGTTGGGTGCAGTACTTTCGCAGCATCATCTTTCAGGATTTGAAATAACTCAACTGGAATTCCATCACCTCCACAAGCTTTGTTTGTAGTGATGCTTCCTAAGGCCCATTTGATTTCACATTCCAGGATATCTGGCTCTAGGTGAGTGATCACCATCATGGTTATCTGGGTCATGAAGATCTTTTTTGGTACAGTTTTTCTGTGTATTCTTGCCATCTCTTCTTAATATTTTTTGCTTCTGTTAAGTCCCTACCATTTCTGTCGCTTATCGAGCCCATCTTTGCATGAAATGTTCCCTTGGTATCTCTAATTTTCTTGAAGAGATCTCATCTTTCCCAATCTATTGTTTTCCTCTATTTCTTTGCACTAATCACTGAGGAAGGCTTTCTTATCTCTTCTTGCTGTTCTTTGTAAATCTGCATCCTAATGGGTATATCTTTCCTTTCTCCTTTGCTTTTTGCTTCTCTTCTTTTCACAGCTGTTTGTAAGGCATCCTCTGACAGCCATTTTACTTTTTTGCATTTCTTTTTCTTGGGGATGGTCTTGATCCCTGTCTCCTGTACAGTGTCACGAACCTCCGTCCATAGTTCATCAGGCACTCTATCAGATCTAGTCCCTTAAATCTATTTCTCACTTCCACTGTATAATCATAAGGGGTTTGATTTAGGTCATACTTGAATGGTCTAGTGGTTTTCCCCACTTTCTTCAATTTAAGTCCGAATTTGGCAATAAGGAGTTCTTGATCTGAGCCACAGTCAACTCCCGGTCTTGTTTTTGATGACTGTATAGAGCTTCCATCTTTGGCTGCAAAAAATATAATCAATCTGATTTCAGTGTTGGTCAACACTGGTGACCACATCTGGTGATGTCCATGTGTAGAGTCTTCTTTTGTGCTGTTCGAAGAGGGTATTTACTATGACCAGTGCATTCTCTTGGCAGAACTCTGTTAGCCTTTGCCCTGCTTCATTCTGTACTCCAGGGCCAAATTTGCCTGTTACTCCAGGTGTTTCTTGACTTCCTACTTTTGCATTCCAGTCCCCAATAATGAAAAGGACATCTTTTGGGGATGTTAGTTCTAGAAGGTCTTGTAGTCTTCATAGAACCATTCAACTTCAGTTTCTTCAGCATTACTGATCAGGCATAGACTTGGATTACTGTGATATTGGATGGTTTGCCTTGGAAATGAACAGAGATCATTCTGTAGTTTTTGAGACTGCATCCAAGTACTGCATTTTGGACTCTTTGGTTGACTATGATGGCTACTTCATTTCTTCTAAGGGATTCTTGCCCACAGTAGTAGATATAATGGTCATCTGAGTTAAATTCACCCATTCCAGTCCATTTTAGTTCGCTGATTCCTAAAATGTCAATGTTCACTCTGCCATTTCCTGTTTGACCACTTCCTATTTGCCTTGATTCAGGGACCTAACTTTCCAGGTTCCTATGCAATATTGCTCTTTACAGCATTGGACCTTGTTTCCAGTACGAGTCCCATCCACAACAGGGTGTTGTTTTGTCTTTGGCTCTGTCTCTTTGTTCTTTCTGGTGTTATTTCTCCACTAGTCTCCAGTAGCATATTGGGCACCTATCATCCTGGGGAGTTCCCCTTTCAGTGTCCTCTCTTTTTGCCTTTTCATACTGTTCATGGGGTTCTCAAGGCAAGAATACTGAAGTGGTTCAGATACATAAATGGCTCCAGAAGCTTGGAGCCCTCATCTGAAAACTCCTAAAATTTGACTTCAGCTCCTCCTCCCAAACCAAAGGCAGTCAGAGGATCACTGCAATATCGGGCACACAGACGAGGAGATATAGGACATCGTCCCTATCCCCAGGGAACATAAAATGAGCATAAAACACGCAAAATATAAATTTGAGCTTGTGGTACTAACTTCAAGTGTAAGATGAATGACAAAGGAAAGATCTTTAAGGATTGGACGGGAAAGGCAAAATAAGAGTTTTGGAACAAAATAAGAGTTCGAATTGAGCCTTGAAGGAAAAATTGTTTGGTCAAGAGAGGAAGGAAGGGCTTACTTAGCAGTGGGAGTAGCATGAGGGAAAGCCTAGGAGCGAGGAGGATGGGCTGTGCTCAGTCACTAAGTCATGACTGATTCTTGGCAACCCCATGTACTATAGTCTGCCAGGCTCCTCTATCCATGGAATTTTCTAGGCAAGAATACTGGAAGAGGTTGCCATTTCCTCTTCCAGGAGATCTTTCCAACCCAGGGATCAAACCTGAGTCTCCTGCATTGGCAGACAGAGTTTTTACCATTATTCTACCTGGGAAACCCAGAAGGGAGGAGAGTAGAATGTAAACCTTTTGGGGTCTGGGAGCTATCTGGGACCTAGTAGGAGAAAACCACGAGTGGCGCCATAGTGAGCAAGAAAGCCAGAGATCAGCAAAAGGTACACATGTTTGACACCCAGGCTCCATCCACCCATCCATCACACTTTTTAGAAGGCTGAGTCATGCTTTCTACCCACACAAACCCACAGAGACAGAGAGATGTATGTGCACACGCACACGCGCACACACACACACCCTACTTTTTGTTCCTGTCAGAAACCAGCCTGTGAGACTGCTGTGGATTCCAGAGGAGGGTGGGGAGGACCAAGACAGCAGATTGTTGAGGCTCTAATTACATATCTTTGAGGTGGAAATTTAGTAAAACCACAGACTTGGAACAACATAAAAGTGCATAAAACAGCCTCATCCGTTCATTATGCAAAGGAATTGCTCATTTATGGAGCCTGGATTACAGTAGAGAGCTTATAAAGCAAGCAGATAGTGTTTTATGGATTCCCATAAGCACCAGCACATTCTTATCATGGAGAGCACACCTGTTGGATGCAGCCGAACCAATGCATGTGGCGAGTCCCCCACCCACGGAGGGCTGGCGTCCCAGTGCCACCCCCAGAGTGATGAGGAAGGACTAGGACCAAAAAGGAGCTCCCCGAGGGTGCACTGCATTTAATCATCCCGAGGTCATAGAGAAAAACTTCACCGGAAGAGCCACCTATTATGGCTAAAAATAATATAAATCTTTAAGATTATCGTCTATGTGTTCTCAGTAGTGTGTGACTCTTTGCAACCCCATGGACTGTAGCCCTCCAGGCTCCTCTGTCCGTGAGATTCTCCAGACAGGAATTCCAGAGTGGGTTGCCATTTCCTCCTCCAGGGGATCTGCCCAACCCAGGGATTGAACCCACGTCTCCTGCATTGGCAGGGGAATTCTTTACCACTGGATTATCATACTGGGGGCAAAAAAAAAAAAAAACTTAGGAAAAGGAGAAGATGCTTAGTCACTAACAGAGTCATCTATTGGTGATTCAAGGAATTCCCTGGAACTTGGGTCCTCCAGTTTAAAAAAAAATAAAATCTTGAATCTAATTCATTCTAGTTTTCCTTTTTTAAATATTTTATTGTCTACTTTCCTTTCCCGTTACATAAAATTGCTTTGAGGAATGATTAAGTCTCCAGAAGAACATTTCTCAAAGTGTGTTCTTATGGAATACCAATTTACAAGGAAAAAAAAATGTTTGGTGGTTAAATACATTAGGGAGACTTTAAATTAAATTCACACTCCATACCACTCCCTTTGTAATGCATATGAACATTGACATTTATGGATTACAGACTCTCAAAAGTCTTGCAATAAAGCAATTTAAAGTTAACTTATACTCAATGTTTCTAAAATTTAAGTAATCAAGAAAGCTGACAACCCACTGCAGTATTCTTACTGGAACAGTCCATGGACAGAGGAGCCTGGTGGGCTGCAGTCCATGGGGTTTCATGACTGCACACACACTTGTGAGGGTGGAGGGAGATGGGTTGTAGTAATAAACTGGCAGAACTGGAAAAAAAAAAAAAGAAGAAGAAACCTGATGATTTTTTGTTAGTTTGCTTTATGTGAGTTTTTTATTTAACAAAACATCTATTTTCATCCTGAGGAATCAGTGTTTTATATAAAAAGCTTTGAGAAATAATGGCTTTTTTGGCTGATTTTTCAGTTTCTGTTTTTGGATATAAATTTGAAGATTGTTCAGTGGTTTTTCAACACCTATTTCTTGATCCTTTTGTTTTAGTGCAGCCTGATAACATTCTGCCCTAATCCTATTATACAGAGTTGCATTACTTACCCATAAAGAGATTTGATTACTAGGTTTCTGGGTGGAACTAGGGGACTCTTGAATCACAGGATTTCTGAGACAAAAAGTCACATTCTGGTCCCCAGAGAGGGAAATAGAATCAGAACACACCTGTGTACCAACATGAAAACATATTACGTATCAGAGTGTCCTGTGTATGTATGTTTAAAAATGATAGTGAAACTGGATACAACACAAAAGCCCATCCATAGATAAATGGGTAAATCAGCTGTGGTGTATCCATACAGTGGAATGCTACCCATCAATCAAATGGGTAAACCGTGATGCAGACATCATGAATCAACATTATCATGTTGGCTAAAAGAAGAGTGCATACTATAAAATTCAGTCACAAAAAGTTCTAGGAAATACAGACTAAGGTATAGTGAAAGAAACAGGCTTCCCAGGTGGCTCAGTAGTAAAGAATCCACCTGCCAATGCAGGAGACTCAGATTCGATCCCTGGGTCAGAAAGATCCCCTGGAGAAGGAAATGGCAACGTGCTCTGGTATTTTTGCCTGGAGAATCCCATGGACTGAGGAACCTGGCAGGCAACAGTCCATAGGGTGGCCAAGAGTTGGACACAACTAAGTGACTGAGGACACACACACATAGTGAAAGAAAGCAGATAAGGGGTTGCCTGGGAATGGGAGCAGAGGGAAGGAAGGGGCGCCGGAAATCTTCAGGTGTGGGCAATGGAAATGTTGAGCATTACTTTGTTAGTAATCACCTCTACTAGCTTTGTGCATAGTGATGCTTCGTAAGGCCCACTTGACTTTGCACTCCAGGATGTCTGGCTCTAGGCGAGTGATCACACCATCGTGATTATCTGGGTCATGAAGATCTTCTTTGTATAGCTCGTCTGTGTATTCTTGCCACCTCTTCTTAAAATCTTCTGCTTCTGTTAGGTCCATACCATTTCTGACTTTTATTGTGCCCATCTTTGCATGAAATCTTCCCTTGGTATCTCTAATTTTCTTGAAGAGATCTCTAGTCTTTCCCATTCTGTTGTTTCCCTCTACTTCTCTGCATTGACCACTTAGGAAGACTTTCTTATCTCTCCTTGCTATTCTTTGGAACTCTTCATTCAGATGGATATATCTTTCTTTTTCTCCTTTGCCTTTTGCATCTCTCCTTTTCCCAGCTATTTGTAAGGCCTCCTCAGACAACCATTTTGCCTCTTTGCATTTCTTTTCTTGGGGATAGTTTTCATCACTGCCTCCTGTACAATGTTATAAACCATTGTCCACAGTTCTTCAGGCACTTATCTATCAGATCTAATCCCTTGAATCTATTTGTCACTTCCACTGTATAATTGTATGGGGTTTGATTTAGGTCATACCTAAATGGTCTAGTGGTTTTCCCTACTTTCTTCAACTCAAGTTTGAATTTTGCAATAAGGAGTTCTTGATCTGAGCCACAGTCAGCTTCCAGTTTTGTTTTTGCTGACTATATAGAGCTTCTCCGTCTTTGGCTGTAAAGAATATAACCAATCTGATTTCAATATTGACCACCTAGTGATATCCATGTACCCAACTTGCCTTGATTAATGTTTCTGGTTGTCAGTGATTTTTAGGCAATCAAAGTTGGTGAGCAAGTGAATGAATGAGTTCAGGGCTGTGATGAGTTCCATTTGCAGACATAGGCTCCTAAGTCCCTTTATTGATCACTCAGGCAAAAGGAACTGATTTTCTATCATTATTTTGTCATCAATGGAAGAGGCCTTGAAAGAATTTCATCTGGTTTTTAGAAGTTTCACAGATGCAAAGTAGTCTGTCCATTAACTTGTCATTGATGACAGTTTCTCCAGAGGCAGTATGGGCTAGGGGACCAGACTTCACTGATCAAAACTTGGCTCATCCTCACTGGCTGAACATTCTTGGTGTGGTCATTTCATTTTTACTGTGTCGGGGAAATCAGACACTTCAGAGATGCAACAGATTTAAAGGACTAAAAAGACAGCTCACCTTGGGGAAACTCAAGCTGGAAAAGAGTTTCATTTCTAAAATGAAAAAGTGGGAAAATTCCTTCTTATTCTGGCAGCTGAATTTTTCTGTGCAAGAAAGAATGATATTGTGGGCACTTTAAATGGGTGGAGAAGAGTTTGAGGAAGAAAAAAAAGGAGAGGAATGGGGACAAAAATGAGAATTAGCCACAGGACGGATCTTTGACAAGTGTGTGACCTTGAGCAAATTCATAGCTCTGAGTCTCCTCTGCAAACTAGAATAATTAGTAACCACACTGTCATTTTCAAAAGTAAATTAACAAAACATTTGAAATTTTTCCCAGTGCAATGCCCAGTGCATATTAAGGGCAAAATGTCATTTTCTTTCCCACCTTCCAGACACAAATAGCCTATTAGGCATTCTGCTAGGAGGAGGCCCATAGCTTCATTGGCATATACAGTCCTGCTGTTGTTGTTTAGTCACTCAGCGTGTCGGATTCCTTTGTGACACAATTGACTGTAGCTGGTCAGGCTCCTCTGTCCATTGAATTTTCAGGCAAAACTGTTCTTGCCCAGAGTGAGTTCCCATTTCCTTCTCCAGGGGATCTTCCCAATCCAGGGACTGAATCTGTGTCTCCTGTATTGCAGACAGAGTCTTTACCACTGAGTCACCAGGAAAGCCCTATTTAAGGTCCGTGTATTCAGAGCTGATTCAATGGCACTGCTTAAATCCTCCCCAAACCATGAGGCTCCTAGATCTCTATCCATGCTTAACTAATCCACTTAAGGCATCTTTCCCTAGTGACCCATTGCCTCTGGGACTGACCCCACAAATGTAGCAGGGGTTTCTCCCACCACCACAGGGCTCTTTCCTTCCATTTCCCTTCCATTTTCTCTACAGGGATGCCTCTGGCTTTCTGACCTCTGCTGCCCACCATCCACACTCCATCTTCAACCTTGCTTCCTTTCATTCTTTTCCCTCCTTCCTTTTTAAGGACAGCCCAGGTCTCAGGCACCTCTAGAGATCAGGCTGATGAGAACAGGTGGATGATGTCAAATAAGGGGACAGGGCTTTGTGCGTCTCAATAAATTAAGCCTATTAGAACAGGATGGCTCTTTAGGGTTTGTATTAGTTTCCTGAGGGCTGCCATCACAAAGTACCAAAAACCAGGTGGCTGAAAATAACAGGAAGTTTTGTGATACTTCTGGAGTCCAGAAATCTGAACTCAATGTGTCAGCAGGGCTGTGTTCTCTTTGACAACTCAAGGGAGACTCCTCCCTCACCCTCACCTCTTCCAACTTCTGGTGCATCAATTCTCAGTTGCTCAGTCATATCCTCAGAGAAGGCAATGGCACCCCACTCCAGCACTCTTGCCTGGAAAATCCCATGGACAGAGGAGCCTGGTGGGCTGCAGTCCATGGGGTCTCGAAAAGTCCGACGCGACTGAGCGACTTCACTTTCACTTTTCACTTTCGTGCACTGGAGAAGGAAATGGCAACCCACTCCAGTGTTCTTGCCTGGAGAATCCCAGGGACAGGGGAGCTTGGTGGGCTGCCGTCTATGGGGTCGCACAGAGTTGGACATGACTGAAGCGACTTAGCAGCAGCAAAGCAGCAGTCATATCCAACTCTTTGCTACCCCATGGACTGAAGCCCACTAGTCTCCTCTGTCCATGGATTCTCCAGGCAAAAAATACTGGAGTGGGTTGCCATTTCCTACTCCAAGAGATCTTCTTGACCCCAGGATCCAGCCTGTGTCTCCTGTACTGCAGGCAGATTCTTTACCACTGAGCCACCAGGGAAGCCCACTTCTGATGATCGCTGGCAATCTTTGGCATCCTCACCTGTAGACTCATCACTCTAATCCCTGCCTCCACTATCACATGGCATTCTCCCTGTGCATCTTTCTGTCCCCAAGTCTCTGTGTCCTTTCTTTTCTTATAAGGACACCAATCATATTGGATTAGGCTTTACCCTAATCCACTGTGAACTGCTTTTAACTTAATTTTGTCTGCAAAGACCCTATTTGCAAATAAGGTCACATTCTGAGGTCTGGACGAGAATTTTTTTGGGGGGGTGGGGGAGACACTATTCAATCCAGTGTAAAGTCCTCAATGTCCAATCCACCAAAAGAAAATAATCCTAGAGACTGAAATGAGTTGGTCTAGATTATAGCCTCAGTTAATGACAGAGCTGAGAAGTTCTGGCCTTTTGCTTCCATACCCAGGCTGATTTCTAAGGCACCAATACGTCTCTCCATCAGCCACATACTCAGTCGTGTTTGACTCTTGCAACCCTATGGACTGTAGCTCGCCAGGCTCCTCTGTCTATGGGATTCTCAAGGCAAGAATACTGGAGTGGGTTGCCATGCCCTCCTCCAAGGGATCTTCCTGATCAGGGATGGAACCCACGTCTCTTATGTTTCCTGCATTGGCAGGCAAGTTCTTTACCACTAGTACCACTTGGGAAACCCAAACATATATGCAGAGTACATCATGAGAAACGCTGGACTGGAAGAAACACAAGCTGGAATCAAGATTGCCAGGAGAAATATCCATAACCTCAGATATGCAGATGACACCACCCTTATGACAGAAAGTGAAGAGGAGCTAAAAAGCCTCTTGATGAAAGTGAAAGAGGAGAGTGAAAAAGTTGGCTTAAAGCTCAACATTCAGAAAACGTAGATCATGGCATCTGGTCCCATCACTTCATGGGAAATAGATGGGGAAACAGTAGAAACAGTGTCAGACTTTATTTGGGGGGGCTCCAAAATCACTGCAGATGGTGACTGCAGCCATGAAATTAAAAGACGCTTACTCTTTGAAAGAAAAGTTAGGACCAACCTAGATAGTATATTCAAAAGCAGAGACATTCTTTGCTGACTAAGGTCCATCTAGCCAAGGCTATGGTTTTTCCTGTGGTCATGTATGGATGTGAGAGTTGGACTGTGAAGAAGGCTGAGCGCCGAAGAATTGATGCGTTTGAACTGTGGTATTGGAGAAGACTCTTGAGAGTCCCTTGGACTGCAAGGAGATCCAACCAGTCCATTCTGAAGGAGATCAACCCTGGGATTTCTTTGGAAGGAATGATGCTAAAGCTGAAACTCCAGTATTTTGGACACCTCATGCGAAGAGTTGACTCATTGGAAAAGACTCTGATGCTGGGAGGGATTGGGGGCAGGAGGAGAAGGGGACGACCGAAGATGAGATGGCTGGATGGCACCACAGACTCGATGGATGTGAGTCTGAGTGAACTCCGTGAGATGGTGATGGACAGGGAGGCCTGGCGTGCTTTGATTCATGGGGTCGCAAAGAGTCGGACATGACTGAGCGACTGAACTGAACTGAACTGAACTGAATGAGCAACAACTTGGCTCCAAGCTCAGAATGGGGAGAAAGGATGCTTTTGTTTTGGGAAGCTCTCTAAATTATGAACTAGGCTTATAATAATAATAGCCACTGTGTACTGGGCTTTGGAGGCATGAGCTCTAATCTCTATGACAATGGTTAACACACTCAGAGAGCTTACAGTGGGCCAATCACTATTCTTAGCACTGAAATGTGTATTAATGTGCATTAACTTATTTAATCCTCCCACAAGCTAAAGTCTGTCTGAATCCAAAGCCCACGCCCTTCCTCCAGCACCAAGTTGCCTTCAGTGAAAACTTGGAGTGAACATGGCACTTAAAAATTTTTTTTTTCTTTCCTGACCACTTGGCATGTGGGATCTTAGTTCCCTGACCAGGGATCAAACCTGAGCTCCCTGCATTGGCAGCTTGGAGTCTTAACCATTGGACCACCAGGGAAGTCCAAACAAGGCACTCTGGAAAATGCCTGCCCACCCCCACCAAATGTCGGTGAGTTGTTGAAAACTCAGTTGGAATTTGAAAATTCCTAGGCTGGGAATGAGGTAATCACATAGGACAGTTGTCTATCCAAAGGCCAGCTGCCAGCCTTAGCTGGGAACCTTCCAAAGCCAAATCTTTAGATGAGCCTACAGATTGAGACGAGGAGTGGTCAATTAAGCCCGTTCCAGCTGACTGCTGTGGTTTCTGGCCAGGAGAGCCAACAGATGTTCATCAGCAACTCCTGCTGGTCAAGGTACAGATGTGGGACTAATTTCTGTAGCTTGATGCAGCTTTGAGATGAGGAGGGGCAGAGAGGAGGGGAGCAGCTCAGATATTAAGGACCACTGGTTAGATCCCAGTGGTTCGCCACTCATTACATGCTGGGGACCATGGGTAGTAATTAACTATTACCCAATGGCATCAATTAAAGCCAAGGAAAAAGCTCAGTGTGATGCACTGACTCTCAGAGAGAGAGTGCAGAAGGAGGCGATGGCCATCTCCTCCAGGGCATTTGGAGATAGGAAGTGCTTTGGGATGCCATAGAGAATAAAAGGCAGCTTTCGTGGTAGCTCAGACTGTAAAGAATCTGCCTGCAATGCAGGAGACCTGGGCTCAATCCCTGGGTTGGGATGATCCCCTGGAGAAAGGAATGGCAATCTGCTTCAGTATTCTTGCCTGGAAAATTCCATGGAGAGAGGAGTCCATGGGGTGGCAAAGAGTCAGATAGGACTGAGCAGAGAAGAGGGCATCAGAGGATGAGATGGCTGGACGGCATCATCAGTGCAATGGACATGAACTTGGGCAATCTCTGGGAGATGGTGAGGGACAGGCAGGCCTTGCGTGCTGCAATCCATGGGTCAAGAAGAGTCACACATGACTAAGCAACTGAACAAAAACAACAGAGGATAAAAAAGTAGCTGGTGTTTCCTTTGCCTCTGCCACTCCTTTTGTAATGATAGTTCTTATCTGAAGAAAGGCATTTGTGAAGGATTCAGGCTCTGGAGAGGATTCGTCTTGAGGTCACACCCTGGCTTGCTATACCAGGTTTTTGGAGGAGTGTGAACATATGGCTACTGGTTTCTACTTGGCTCATTAAGAGAACAGAAGTGCTCCTCTCATCTGTAAGGAAACTAAAAAAACAGCCAAGAGCACTGACCTGGAGTCCTGACATCTGACCTGGAGCCCACAACAGCTTCACCACCATCTTGTCATGTGACTTTGGAGAAACCCTTAACCTCCCTGTGTGTGAGATTCCTCATTTCTCAAGTGATGATAACAGTGCACGTTTGATCCTTTTCTGTGGGCTATTGTGAGAGTCAAATAGGACAGTATACACAAAAGCATTTTGAAAAGTCCAATTTTAGTTGTTGTTCAGTCACTCAGACATGTCTGACTCTGCAACCCCATGGACCGCAGCATGCCAGCTTCCCTGTCCTTCACTGTCTGCCAGAATTGCCTCAGACTCATGTTCATTGAGTCAGTGATGCCATCCAACCATCTCATCCTCTGTCATCCCGTTCTCCTCCTGCCTTCAATCTTTCCCAGCATCAGGGTCTTTTCCAGTGAGTCAGTTCTTTGCATCAGATGGCCAAAGACTGAAGGTTCCACTTCGGCATCAGTCCTTTTAATGAATATTCAGGATTGATTTCCTTTAGGATTGACTGGTTTGATCTCCTTGCTGTCCAAGGGACTCTCAAGAGGTCTTCTCCAGCACCACAATTTAAAAGCATCACTTCTTCAGCACTCAGCCTTCTTTATGGTCCAACTCTCACATCCACACATGACTACTGGAAAAAAAAACATAGCTTTGACCTTACAAACCTTTGTCATAGTGGGGGAAAAATGTACTGATGACTAGGAGCCCAAAGAAGCTGCTCAGCCATGGCTAACCAGCTGTGGGAAATTGGGGAAGCCATCATAAAACTCTAATAGTACACCACAGCCTTGGGTCACAGAGCTTTTGCAAATCTAACCAAAGTAATGGACTTACGATTCCAGAAAAAATGCCCAAGGAGACAATAATGTTTGCACACCACCTCTGTTGCCAGTGACGCTGAAATTCTTGATGTCTTATTGCAGAAAGAATTCAGTGAGAGACAAAGTTACAGGTAAGAACTGAATTTGTTTAGAGAGAAACACACTCCACAGACAGAGTGTGGGCCATCTCAGAAGGTGAGAGAGCCTCGAAATATGGTGTGGTTAGTTTAGTGGGCTGGGTAATTTCTCTTTTTTGTAAATTATTTGTTTATTTTTGGCTGTCTTGAGCCTTCGTTGCTGTGTGCAGCCTTTCTCTAGTCGCAGCAAATGGATCTGCTCTTCGTTGTGCTGCACGCGCATCTCATTGCAGTGGCTTCTCTTGCTGTGGAACACGGGCTCTGGGCATGTGGACTTCAGTAGCTGCAGCCCCTGGGCTCAGTGGTTTCGGCCCCTGGGCTTAGTTGCTCCACAGCATGTAGAATCTTCCCAGATCAGAGATTGAACCCACGTTCTCTGCATTGGCAGGCAGATTTTTGTCCACTCTGCCACCAGGGAAGTCCCTAGGCTGGGTAATTTCATAGGCTAATGAGTGGGAGAATTGTTCCAATTATTTCAGGGAATGGGGAGATAGACTTCTAGGAACTGGACCAGCACCCACTTTTTGGCCTTTTTTGGTTAGTATCAGAATTGTCATGGTGCCATTTAGCTTGATCAAATTGCCAACATCCACTGGATCATTGAAAAAGCAAGAGAGTTCCAGAAAAACATCTATTTCTGCTTCATTGACTATGCCAAAGCCGTTGACTGTGTGGATCACAATAAACTGTGGAAAATTCTGAAAGAGATGGGAATACCAGACCACCTGACCTGCCTCTTGAGAAACCTATATGCAGGTCAGGAAGCTACAGTTAGAACTGGACATGGAACAAGAGACTGGTTCCAAATAGGAAAAGGAGTACGTCAAGGCTGTACATTGTCACCCTGCTTATTTAACTTATATGCAGAGTACATCATGAGAAACCCTGGGCTGGAAGAAGCACAAGCTGGAATCAAGATTGCCAGGAGAAATGTCAATAACCTCAGATATGGAGATGACACCACCCTTATGGCAGAAAGTGAAGAGGAACTAAAAAGCCTCTTGATGAAAGTGAAAGAGGAGAGTGAAAAAGTTGGCTTAAAGCTCAACATTCAGAAAATGAAGATCATGGCATCTGGTCCCATCGCTTCATGGGAAATAGATGGAGAAACAGTGGAAACGTGTCAGATTTTATTTTGGGGGGCTCCAAAATCACTGCAGATGGTGACTGCAGCCATGAAATTAAAAGACACTTACTCCTTGGAAGGAAAGTTATGACCAACCTAGATAGCATATTCAAAAGCAGAGACATTACTTTGCCAACAAGGTCTGTCTAGTCAAGGCTATGGTTTTTCCTGTGGTCATATATGGATGTGAGAATTGGACTGTGAAGAAGGCTGAGCGCTGAAGAACTGATGCTTTTGAACTGTGGTGTTAGAGAAGACTCCTGACAGTCACTTGGACTGCAAGGAGATCCAACCAGTCCATTCTAAAGGGGATCAGCCTGGGTGTTCTTTGGAAGGAATGATGCTAAAGCTGAAACTCCAGTACTTTGGCTACCTCATGCAAAAAGCTGACTCATTGGAAAAGACTCTGATGCTGGGAGGGATTGGGGGCAGGAGGAGAAGGGGACGACCGAGGATGAGATGGCTGGATGGCATCACTGACTTGATGGACATGAGTTTGAGTGAATTCCGAGAGTTGGTGATGGACAGGGAGGCCTGGCGTGCTGCAATTCTTGGGGTCGCAAAGAGTTGGACACGACTGAACGACTGAAATGAACTGAACTGAACTGAATGTATTACAGTGAGCTTAAGAGGATACCAAGGGTCTACTGGAAGTTGACTCATCTGCCATCTTGTACCTAGTTTGTCATGTCATCAGTTTCTGTCATGTCCTATATGAATATTCATGTCCAATGAATATTCATTGGAAGGACTGATGCTGAAGCTGAATCTCCAATACTTTGGCCACCTAATGCGAAGAATAGACTCACTGTAAAAGCCCCTGATGCTGGGAAAGATTGAGGGCAGGAGGAGAAGGGGGCAACAGAGGACAAGATGGTTGGATGGCATCATCGACTTAATGGACATGAGTTTGAGCAAACTCTGAGAGGCGGTGAAGGACAGGGAAGGCTGGTGTGCTGCAGTCCATGGGGTCACAAAGAGTCAGACACAACTGAGCAACTGAACAATAACAACAAATGGCCATGTCATTCTTTTAAAGATTGTGCCCGGCCCCTTCCCTCCTGCTTCCTCAGAAACTTCCTGACCTCTCTAGGCCTATCTATTGGCCTCAAGCAAGTCCCTAGACCCCTAGATTGAAAGCATGCATCCAGTAGCAGGCATACAATTCCTGCAGCCCAGATCTGTTAAAATACCTTGAGAAAGAGCATCTCATTGTCACTGGGGACCATTCCCAGCAGATTGAAAATGAGAAAATAAATTTTTTCTGGTATTTAGCAGATCATCATCAAAGTAATACTGCACAGGATCTAACTCCATTTCAAGCAGTACTGGAGGGCTGAGTATTAATACAACACTCTGCCGAGCATGTTCTAAGCTTCAGCTAGTTCTTCTCCAGCTTACCATTCCATATGCCACCGTCTCCTTCCTGTCTTTCAGAAATTCATCAAAATGTCTGGGCACAGAGAGCCATCCCTGCTGTTCTCAGCACAGTCATGGAGTGATTTCTTTTTTATATCTTTGCTGTCATTTCAGTGGGATTTGGGAGGCAGGGGAGGCAAGTACGTGAACTCAATTTAGAGCCAGAAGCACCTCACTTTTTTTTAGATTCTGTCAACCTCCCCACATTCCACCCCTGGAAGATCAGATGCAAGACACCACCCCGGTGTACTTTTGCAGTGTCATGTCAGGCCATCCATCCCACTGCCCATCAGCAGCCCCTGAGTGCCAACATCCATGCAAGGCTCCATCTGGCCATTGTGAGCCAAGGTAGGAGCAGGAGCAGGTCAGCCGCAGCCGGTCTCAGATGACGTGCCCTGGGCAGGAATGTCTCAGCATCATGGGGGACGATGCAGTGTGTGACGGTGGAGCAGTGTGCATGTCCCCTGTGGCTGAGATGACCGATGAGTTCCCTTGTGGGACGATGCGGTCTCTGCTGTTTGGGCAGGTGTGAGCACCCATGCCATGTCCAGGCTGTGGGCTTACACCCAAGGGGCAGCACAGCACAAAGGTCTAGAGAGCAGACCCCAGAGGTACTCACTAGTTGTGTGACACTGAACACATTTCTTAACCTTTCTGTACCTCAGCTTCATCAACTGTGAAATTAGGATGATTCACTCCTTACTACCTGGTTTCCCTGATGGGTCACTGGTAAAGAATCCACCTGCCAGTGCAGGAGACACAGGTTCGATTCCTGGTCCAGGAAGATCCCACCTGCTATGGAGCAACTAAGCCCGGGTGCCACAACTCTTGAGCCTGTGCTCTAGAGCCCAGAAACTGCAACTCCTGAGCCCACGTGCTGCGACTACTGAAGCCTGCATGCCCTAGAGCAACAAGAGAAGCCCCCGCAGTGAGCGTCCTGAGCACAACTAGACAGCAGCCCCCACTTGCCACAGCTAAAGACAAGCTCACACAAGGTTTTCACAAAAGCAACGAAGCAACAAAGACCCAGCACATCCAATAAATAAAGTATTTTTTTAATCCTTTCTTCTATGGTTGCTATGAAAATTAAATGGATTAATACCTATGAAGTACTCAGAACAATGTCTAATAAATGTAGTAAATACTCAGTGAAAATGAAAGTGTTAGTCGCTCAGGCATGTCTGACTCTTTGCGATCCTATGGACTGTAGCCTGCCAGGCTCCTCTGCCCATGGCATTCTCCAGGTAAGACTACTGGAGTGGGTTGTCATTCCCTCCTCCAGGGGATCTTCCCAACCCAAGGATCAAACCCCTGTTTCCTGCATTATAGGCAGATTCTTTGCCATTTGAGCTACCAGAGAAGACAATAAAAGCTCAATAAATGCAAGTTATTTGAGGATGGGGATAAAAAGGTGCTAGGGACCGAATGTTTATGGCCCCCTAAAATTCATATGCTGAAGCCCTAACCCTCAAGGTGATGAAGACTGGGAGATTTGGAGGTGCGCTTTGGGGCGATAATTAAGTTTAGATGAGTCATGAGGGTGGAGCCTCTAAGACGAAACTAGTGTCCTCAGGGAGAAGACAGACCAGACCTCTCTGTCTCTCCAATGTGTGAGGACAGAGTGAGAAGGCAGCCGTCTACAAGCCAAGAAGAGCCTCCTCGGGAACAGAATCTGCTGGCATCTTGATCTTGGACTTCCCGCTTCCAGAACTGTGAGAAATTAAAGCTTGTGGTTTAACCCATCCTGGTCTATGGCATTTTGTGACAGCAGCCCACGCTGACTAAAACACAGGGCATATTAGTCAGAGTTCTCCAGAGAAATAGAACCAATATGACGTGTCTTGTGTGTGTATTAAGAAATTGGCTCATGTGATTGTTTGGGCTGGCGAGTATGAATTCTGCAGGGCAGGCTGGCAGGCTAGAGACCTTGGGAAGATTTGATGTAGCAGCTCTAGTTCAAAAGCAGACTGGAGGCAGAATTCTCTCTTCCTCAGGGACCTTGGTCTGTTTTCTCTTAAGGCCTTTGACTGATTGGATGAGGCATTCCCTCCCCAAGAAGGTTAATCTGCTTTACACAAAGTCCACTGATTTAATGTTAATCTCACCTGAAAACTACTTACATGGCAGCATGTAGACTGATATTTGATCATCTCTCTAGGTACTGTGGGCTTCCCAGGTGGCACAGCAGTAAAGAATCTGCCTGCCAATGCAGGAGACTCAAGAGACAGGGGTTTGATCCCTGGTCTAGGAAGATCCCCTGGAAAAGGAAACAGCAACCCACTCCAGTATTCTTGCCTGGGAAAGCTCATGGACAAAGGAACCTGGCAGATTACAGTCCATGGGGTTACAAGGAGTCAGACACAACTGAACACACACACACATGCTAGGTACTATGGCCTCAACCAGGTTGACACCTATTGACTTATAGAGCTAGCCATCACAGGGGGACTGAAGGTAAGCACTGTACAGGTCCCCATGTGCACACCCCAGGCTCACATCTTCAGACACATACCATATACTTAAAATGCCACAAAGACTGATGGTGTCTCTGGAGCTGGAGCTCCTGAGTCTCGGTTTGCAGGAGGTAATTGCAGAGGGATGTCCAGGCCTGTGTTATTAGCACATTCAGAGCAGCAGCCCTCCCAGAAGCCAGATAGTAAACACCTGCTCTGGGGGCAAGTGCAGACTTGGGGCCCTGCATCTTAAGTGGGATCCAAGAGGCTGCCCCTCACGCCTCCACAGTCCCAATAATTATGCTTTCCATTTGGTGCTTCACCTATATTATCTCCTCTGGTCCACAGGGCCACCTGGGGAGAAGGCTGGGTGGGGGTTATCATGCCCATTTCACAGAAGTGTGTTTGAAATCAGAGCCCACACAACTAGTAAGGACTCCTTGAGGGCACTTTTCCACTACATCCAAGTGTCCTCCAAGCCCAAAAATGGGATCAACCAGTGATGTCGGGGGAGGGGACCAAAGGGATTAAGAGGAAGTAGAGGGACTTCTCTGGTGGTTCAGTGGTTAAGTTTCCGTACTCTCAATCCAAGAGGCCTCAGTTCAATCCCTGGTCAGAGAACTAGATCCTGAATGTTGAAACTGAGAGCCGGAATGTCACAACTAAGAGGCCGCATGCTACAGCTAAAAGATTTCACATGCCCCAGCGAAGATCCCACAGGCAGTAACAAAGACCCAGCACAGTCACATAAATTAAAATTTTTTTGAAAAGAGGAAGTAGAGAAGGTTTGTGCTATTAACTCAAGCAAGTTAGTTCACCTATCTGAGCCTAAGTTTCTTCAAATGCGAAGTGACACAACTAGGTCATAGGTTCCTAAGGATGGGAAGCTTATCTTTGCCCTCCTAATACACCCCCTACCCAGCCTGTCGTGTGCTAAGCATTTGGTCACCACTGGCTGAACTAAGAGACAAAACTAGCTTGCTATGGCTGCCATAACAAAGTACTGCAGATTGGGTTCCCTAAACAACGGTCATCTATTTTCTCACAATCACAGAGGCTGGAAGTCCAAGACCAAGGTGTCAGCAAGGGTTGGTTTCTGCTGAAGTCTGTCTCCTTGGCTTATAGCTTATTTCTTCTTGTGTCATCACACTGTGTCATCACGTGGTCTTTCCTGTGTCCTAATCTCTTCTTTTTATAAGGACACCAGCTAATGGAATTAGTTCAGTTAGTTCAGTCACTCAGTCATGTCCGACTCTGTGACCTCATGGACTGCAGCACGGCAGTCTTCCTTATCCATCATCAACTCCTGGAGTTCACTCAAACTCATGTCCATCGAGTCAGTGACGCCATCCAACCATCTCATCCTCTGTCATCCCTTCTCCTCCTGCCTTCAATCTTTCCCAGCAGCAGGGTCTTTTCCAATGAGTCAGTTCTTCGCATCAGGTGGCCGAAGTATTGGAGTTTCAGCTTCAGCATCAGTCCTTCCAATGAATATTCAGGGTTGATTTCCTTTAGGATTGACTGGTTGCATCTCCTTGCAGTCCAAGGAACTCTCAAGAGTCTTCTCCAACACCACAGTTCAAAAGCAACAGTTCTTCAGTGCTCAGCTTTCTTTATAGTCCAGTTGAATTAGGTAGACCCTAATCTTATTTTACGGAGAAGGCGATGGCACCCCACTCTAGCACTCTTGCCTGGAAAATCCCACGGACAGAGGAGCCTGGTAGGCTGCAGTCCATGGGGTTGCGAACAGTCGGACACGACTGAGTGACTTCACTTTCATGAATTGGAAAAGGAAATGGCAAATCCACTCCAGTGCTCTTGCCTGGAGAATCCCAGGGACGGGGGAGCCTGGTGGGCTGCCGTCTATGGGGTCGCAGAGAGTCGAACACGACTGAAGCGACTTAGCAGCAGCAACCTTATTTACCATTTACCAGGCTTCCTTGGTCACTCAAATGGTAAAGAATCTGCCTGCAGGAGACCTGGGTTCAATCCCTGGGTCAGACAGGTCCCCTGGAGAAGCAAATGGCAACCCACTCCAGTATTCTTGCTTAGAGAATCCCATAGACAGAGCCTGGTGGGCTATAGTCCATGGGGTCGCAAACAGTAGGACATGACTAAGCTTCCCATCCTTAGGAACCTATGACCTAGTTGTGTCACTTGGCATTTGAAGAAACTTAGGCTCAGATAGGTGAACTGACTTGCTTGAGTTAATAGCACAAATAACACTTGAACCTAGTTAAGTTCCAATCTCCAAATACAACCATGCTCTGAAGTACTACTAAAGGTTAGGTCTTCAACATAGAAATTTAGGGAGGATATAAATCAGTTGAAATCAAGAACTTGTTGGTCTGTAGAGTCGTTCCAGCTTTGACATTTGATATCTGTAATAGTGAATCAGGAACTTTGACTAAGCATTTATCCCTTTAACAAACAGTTCTTGGTAAAAATTAGCATGTTAAATTCAACAATGAGAGAACAGAGAACCCAATTTTTAAAAAGGTCAAAGTCCTTAACAGATACATTATCAAAGGAGATTAACAGATGGCCAATAAGCATATGAAAATATATTCAAATCATATGTCATCAAGAGAATGCAAATTAAAGCAATGAGATACCAGTACACACCTACAAAAATGGCCAAAATCTGGAAGCTTGACAACTCCGAATGCTGGTGGGGACACACGGCAGTAAGAACTTTCATTCATTGATGGTGAGAGTACAAAACAGCACAGCCACTTTGGAGGACAGTTTGGTGGTTTCTCACAAAACCAATACTCTTACCATACAATCTAGCAACCACTCTCCTTGTTATCAGAAGAAGCTGAAAACATGCCCACACAAAACTAATGTGGATATACTTATAGCAGCTTCATTTGTAATTGTCAACACTTGGAAGCAGCCAACTTGTCCTGTAGGTGATGAATAAACAAATGGTGGTACATCCAGGGGCTTCCCTGGTGGCTCAGATGGTAAAAAAATCTTCGTGCAATTCAGGAGACCCAGGTTTAATCCCTAGGTTGGGAAGATCTCATGGAGAAGGCAATGGCTTCCCATTCCAGTATTCTTGCCTAGAGAATTCCGTGGACAGAGGAGCCTGATAGACTTACAGTCCATGGAGTCATAAAGAGTCGGACATGACTGAGTGAACAGATAATGGAATATTACTCAGTGCTAAAAAAGAAATTAGCTATCAAACCCTGAAAAAATATGGAGGAAACTTAAAAGCATATTTTAAGTGAAAGAAACCAGTATGAATTGGCTGCATATTGTATGATTCCAACTATATCACATTCTGGAAATTATAAAACTATGAAGAGAATAAAAAGCTGAAGGGTTGCTAGGGGTTGGGGGCAGTAAGGAATGAATATGTGGGGTGTGGAGGATTTTTTTTAAGGCTGTGAAAAAACTTGGTATGATACCATAATGATGGACATATAATGATGGATCATTATATATTTGTCTAAGCCAATAGGAGGTACAGGGCTTCCCTGATAGCTCAGCTGGTAAAGAATCCACCTGCAATGCAGGAGACCCCAGTTAGATTCCTAGAGGATCATCAGGACGATCCCCTAGCAAAGGGATAGGCTACCCACTCCAGTATTTTGGGGCTTGCCCTGGTGGCTCTGTGGTAAAGAGTCTGCCTGCAATGCAGGAGACCTGGGTTCGATCCCTGGGTTGGTAAGATACCCTGGAGGAGGGCATGACACCCCACTCTAACATTCTTGCCTGGTGAATCCCCATGAACAGAGGAGCCTGGTGGACTTCCAGTCCATGGGACTGAAAAGAGTTGGACATGACTGAGCGACTCAGCACAGCACAGCACATAGGAGGGTACAACACCAAGAGTGAACCCTAATGTAAACTACGGACTTTGTACAATGCATCCATGAGAGTTCATCAGTTGTAACAAATACCATTCTAATGGGGGATATTGATTAATCTAAGAGGCTATGCATGTGGTAAGGTGGGCAGGGGGGTTATGGAAACTGATCTTTCCTTTCAATTTTGCTGTGAAGCTAAAACTGATCTAGAAAAATAAAGTCCTATAACAACAATAATGATAATAATAATAAAGCATCTTGTTGTTCATATAATTATCCTGGAGATAGGTAAAATGGTAGGGGAAAAGGATTGGTAGTCCAGCAACACTTTGTCTCAGAAAGAAATAGCCTGGTATCAACCAACTTTGAAAATACAGACAGAAGAATCAATCAGTTCAGTTCAGTTCAGTTCATTTCAGTCTCTCAGTCATGTCCGACTTTTTGCGACCCCATGAATCGCAGCACACCAGGCCTCCCTGTCCATCACCAAATCCCGGAGTTCACTCAGACTCATGTCCATCAAGTCCATGGTGCCATCCAGCCATCTCATCCTCGGTCGTCCCCTTCTCCTCCTGCCCCCAATCCCTCCCAGCATCAGAGTCTTTTCCAATGAGTCAACTCTTCGCATGAGGTGTCCAAAATACTGGAGTTTCAGCTTTAGCATCATTCCTTCCAAAGAAATCCCAGGGTGGATCTCCTTCAGAATGGACTGGTTGGATCTCCTTGCAGTCCAAGGGACTCTCAGGAGTCTTCTCCAACACCACAGTTCAAAAGCATCCTATTATTATTACTAAGAGGACACTGCCATTTAAAATATTTGAAAAGATTTAAAAACCATCCAAAATAGTGTCTTTGGGAGCTTATCATCTGCCAAATACAATTGTGCTGGGACTTCCCTCATGGTCCAGGTGTTAAGAATCCACCTTGCAATGCAGGGGATTGGAGTTTAATCCCTGGTCTGGGAACATCCCACATGCCACGGGGCAACTAAGCCTACTGCTCCAACAAAAGACCCCATGTGCCCCAATTAAGACCCAACATAGTCAAAAATAAATTTTAAAAATACAATTGTGCTGAATTTTTAAAAGTGAGGATGCTGTTGTTGTTAAGTCATGTTTGACTTCTTGTGACCCCATGGATTGCAGCCTACCAGGTTCCTTTCTGTCCATGAGATTTCCTAGGCAAGAATATTGGAGTGCGTTGCCATTTCCTTCTCCAGGGGATCTTCCCAACCCTGGGATCAAACTTGCATCTCCTGCATTGGCAGGTGAATTTTTTAACCACCAAGCCACCAAGGAAACGAGGAAGCAAAAATGAGGATGTCAGAGCACTAGAATCTGCCTCTAGATGTAGGATGTGGTTAGACTGGGGCCTGGATGCCTTGAATATGCAGTCCCACCATGCAATGGATAGTCCTCAGTGACTAAAGGATATGAACTATGGAAAATAACTGCTGGATGAATCTCAAAGCAATATGCTGTTCTCAACCTGGAACAACCACAGCAAGGACTAAGGACTGTTCTGAAGGCAGGCATATGGGTACTGGAGATGCAAAATTTCTTAGCAACTGAATGGACACATTGTTTCCTTTTTATTTTAAATAGGAACTTGTTTTCTAAAACTAACATACTTGAATTAGTAATATACTTAAAAAAGCTGACAGAAAAAGTACTTAGTGTATGAATCCATTTACATAAAATCTAGAAAAGGTCACCAAATTGAAGGTGAAAGAAAGCTGATAATGGAGTCTGGGCAGGTGTGTTTAGGGAGAGATGGGATGGTGGATTAAAGAGGTATGGGGAGACTTTGGAGGTGATGGACATCTTGATTGTGGTGATGGTTTCACAGGTGTGTGCATTTTCCATAACTTATTAAGGAGCATACTTTTTATCAGGTACAGTCAATTACAATCTTTCATGTGTACAGCAAAGTGATTCAGTTATATATATAATACATATATTGTTTTTCAGATTCATTTCCATTATAGGTTATTATAAGATTTTGAATATAGTTCCCTGTACTGTATAGTAGGTCCTTGTTGATTGTCTCTTTTATATATAGTAGTGTATCTTTTAGGAGAAGGCAATGGCATCTCACTCTAGTACTTTTGCCTGGAGAAGCCCAGGGACAGGGAAGCCTGGTGGGCTGCCGTCGATGGGGTAGCACAGAGTCGGACACGACTGAAGCAACTTAGCAGCAGCAGCAGCAGCAGCATATCTTTTAATCTCAAATTCCCAATTTATCCATTCCCCTCTTTCCCCTTTGGTAGCCATAAGTTTTTGTTTTGTTTTGTTTTGTTTTGTTTTGTTTCTGTCAGTGAGTCTGTTTCTGTTTATAAATAAGTTCATTTGTATCATTTTTTTTCAACTCCACATAGAAGCGATACTACAAAATATTTGTCTCTCTCTGTCTGATGTACTTTGCTTAGTATCTCTAGGTCCATCCCAGTTGCTGCAAATGGCATTATTTTATTCTTTTTTATGGCTGAGTAGTATTCCCCTGTGTGTCTATGTGTGTGTGTGTGTTACATCTTTCAAGGAGTACATTTGAAACATGTGTGATTTATTCTATGTCACTTACATCTCAATATACCCACTCCAGTATTCTTTCCTGGAGAATCCCCATGGATAGAGGAGGGCTACAGTCCATGGGGTCATGAAGAGTCAGACCCAACTGAGCGACTAAGCACAGCACAGCATGTAGCTGTTGAAAAGGCTGGAGAAAGATTAACCAATTTATCAGTGTAAAGTGTTTACAACTTAAACCCTGCAGAGAGGAATACCCAGAAGATGAGAGACAGTTTGCCTGTAGATTCCTGAGAGGTTCCAGAAATCCAGAAAGCCAGGTTAAGAAGGAAGGTGGACCAAAGTCCGTACAGACTGCCTGGATCCCCAGGTCCCTATCCCGCTCCATCCACAGTAGTACTTGCTCCTCCAAGACTGAACTCAGGACAAAATGACCCACACTGAGGTCCCCTAGGGAGTCCAGACTCAGTTATCCTAATTGAAGAAGCCATAAGAATGATCTTTTAAAGCTGGCAAAATTAGGTTGTCCATCTGTGTAGCCCATCAGAATTTCTTCACCTTTAAGAAGTTTGACAAAAGGAAGCCAATGAAGGACCCCAATGAAGCCTAACTGAAGGGCCCCATTTTGTGAATAGGGCATTTCTCACTGCCTTTTACAGAGGGTGGGGCTCCTCCCTGCCTAGGATTCTGACCTCCTCTTGCCCTCCCCTCTAACATCCACTGTCATTTCCTCTGCCTTGTTGTCAACCTGCTATTCTAGATACAGAAGAGAGGGCAGGAGCACAGCTCTAAGTCAGCCTTAGTTCAAGTGCAGGTTCCAGCCTTGACCAAGAGTAAGTGTCTTGGCCTGTGTCCTCTGGAGCCGAGCCCCGTCTAAAGCAGGGATTACAGCAGGGAGCCACAGGGCAGGGCTGGTGGTGACACTGCTTAGAGCCCTGCCTGCTCCTCGGAGGATCCACACTGTCAGCACTTCCATCTTATTCCGGGGAGGGTTACATGAGATATCTTTATACTTCTTTCCCTGTTCACCCTGGTTTAACTGCATGTTCTCTTTTAGGCTTTTAGACAATATCTGTCCCCCAGGTGGCCTCTGGCTTCTGAGTTTAAATCTATGCCCATGGCCTCCTGAATTCCATCGAAACAGCATCCCAAGAAGCCGGCACAGGTCTTCCAGGAAACTCGACTTTCTCTCCCCGCTGCCTCGCTCCCCTTCCCCTGAACTCAGGCCAAGGTGTGGGCACCTTCTTGTTCCCACCCACACCTCCCACCACTACCTCCTGGAGTCCTGGGTCCTGAGGCTCCTGTGGGGAAGGGGGACATCCCTGCTGGACACACTTCTCAGCTTCAACTCTTCATCCCATACCCATCATTAGCATACCCAATAATCTAATTCTATTTTGATTGCTTCCATTTGTCATCTCTGATAGTTGGTTATGTTGTTTTCACACACAGGACATGGTGGGGGGGCGGTATATCTTTGTTTTCATGAAACCTACTATCATTATTAGACACTGTTTGCATTTTTTTTATTGAAGTATAGTTGATTTATAATGTTGTACCAATCCCTGCTGTACAGCAAAGTGACTCAGTTATGCACATATAGACATTCTTCTTTTTTGTGTGTGCAGTTTTTTTCAATATGGCTTATCACAGGATATGGAATGCAGTTCCCTGTGCTATAGAGTAAAACCTCGTTGTTTATTCATTCTAAATGTAAGAATCTGATGTTAAGGGCAAAATGCTTTGGCGTTTGTTAAGTGTAAGAAAAATAAAACAAATCTTTCCTTGTAAAAAAGAAAAAGAAAATGAAACTGGTGCTGACAAAGATCTGACTTTGTGCAAGATGTTACCTGATACGTGAAAGAGGGGCCGGGCCATGGAGCTGGTTAAAAGGCCTGGGACCGCCTTTCATGAAACTGTAAACACCACACATCCAGCAAACTACCCAACTCCAGCCAACTCCAACCTCCTTGGGGCAGGAAGGGAGGGGGAGGGGAGACACCTGGCAGACTCTAAGCAAGCTTTCCCTCAGCCCTCACCCACGATGATTTCTTCCTTGTTGTGGTAACACACATTTAGTTATTTTTTGAATGTGAGAGGGGAAGGTGAAGGGAGTGAGGTGGTAGGTGGACGCTGGCAGAATATGGTCTGGGTTTGCATCCTGCTTCGCTCCTAAACTGCCACCTACTTCAAGCAAGGTGCTTCCCTGGACCTCAGTTTTCTCATCTGTAAAATGGTACCATTAATAGTGCCCTTTTCATAAAATTGTTAGCAAAAATGCACCACTTAATTCTAACTCTGTTATATTGGGTGTTATATCTAGTCCAACTCTTTCAAATTTATAGACTGAGAGAGAGGGAGATTCAGAGAGGAACTGAAAGAGAGAGATCACTCACCCAAGGTTGAAGGGTTGTCTCTCTATTGTACCCTGGAGACCTAATTCAAACCTCCAGACTCCTAGTTCACAAACTTCCAAGCCCAGCCCTAAACATTCAAATGCAAATATCCCCCAAGAGATCTAAATCCAAGTTGTTAGCACCTTAATACTAAGGATGTGAATTGGTCTTTAATTGCACTCTGGTTGGTCAGGGGTACAGGAGGGAGCAGGGGAGGGGCAAACTTTGTGATTTTGGCAGCCCCCTCCTCCTACTATAGTTTGCCTCAGAAAAAAAAAAAAAAAAAAAGCCATCTGCTTCCTCTCCTGCCATCATGGAACAAAGCTGAGACTCAAATCCTAGGGCCTGACAGCCCAGTGAGTGTGCTGCTCCCACACAGCCTGCATTTGGGGTCTGACCACCTCGGAGAAGGGCTTCTCTGGTGGCTCAGAGGTAAAGAATCCACCTGCAGTGCAGGAGACAGAATAGACACAGGTGTGATCCCCGGGTCAAGAAGATCCCCTGGAGGAGGAACTGGCAAACCACTGCAGTATTCCTGCCTGGAGAATCCCACGGACAGAGGAGCCTGGCAGGCTGCAGTCCACAATGTCCAAAAGAGTTGGACATGACTGAGCAACTAAGCACACACTCATTTGGGAGAAGGAAACTGAGAACAACCCCTGATCCCAAACTAGACTCTAACATGGGCCTGGGTGGCCACTCGGGCAAGAGAAAGAAGAGGGGACCACTTGGAAAACTCTAGCAGCCTCCCAGGCAAGACAAGGCATGGGCTGACCATTCAGTCCTTGGTTCATTTGTTCATCCATCAGCCTCGGGTACGAGCGTCTACTCTGAGCTGGAGATGAGTGAGTCCCAGATCTCAGGCCGGGGCACTCAGGTTGTCACTTATCACTGGCAGCCTCATGGGCTCCTGATGGTGGTGTGTGTGTGCGTGTCAAGTCGCTTCAGTCGTGTCCGACTCTCTGTGACCCCATGGGCTGTAGCCAACCGGACTGCTCTGTCCTTGGGATTTTCCAGACAAGAGTACTGAAGTAGGTTGCCATGTCCTCCTCCAGGGGATCTTCCCCTTCCAGGAATCGAACCCACTTCTCCGGCGGTTCCTGCTTTGCAGGTGGATTCATTATCACTAAGCCACCAGGAAAGCTCCCCTGATGGTAGGGAGGATGTTTAATCCAGGCCTTGAACCCCTACAACCAGCATTATCAACCAGATGACTGAGATGCAGCCAGAAAACCCACTGAAAATTGTGCAGCTCCTTCCTTCAAGGAAACAAGGGCTAAATAATGGACTTCCTCCCCTTCCATGCTTCTTAGAGAGAAAATAAACACCGTAGGTTGTTTTTCTTCTTAATTAAACTCTCTAAGTTTAGAGCTGCTTCTTTGAGCTCCTAATCTAGGGAACAGAGAACTAGAGAAAATATAAGAGAAGTATTCTGTCAAAGAGAGAATGCCATCTTTTTGTTATTCAACTCACACTTTCAAGGCTTTAGTATGGTTTTAAAATAGTCTTCCATTTGATCCTTATAAATTCTATAAAGGCTGAAGATTACAGCATATGCTTGTTTACTATCCAAGGCCAATATGAGGGTGGGGGAGGGGCAGAATTGAGATTTGAAGCCAGTCCTGGTTCAGCCTCTGGGCTCAGACTTTTCCCAGGGTGTGACTGCACAAGTCTGTTATCTATCACCCAGCCTCCACCCTGGGTGTGTGTGTGCGTGCCCTGGGTCCTTAGCCCCTCTCTCTTTAGGTGCATCTTCTCTCTCTCTTTTTATGATCTTATTTATTTATGGATGTGTTCAATCTTCACTGCTTCTTGGCCTTTTCTCTAGTTGCAGAGAGTGGGGTCTACTATCTACTTGCTGTGCACGGCTTCTCTTGTTGCTGAGCACAGATTTTAGGGCTCGAAATCGGCAGTAGTTGCAGTATGTGAGCTCAATAGCTGCTGCTTCTGGGCTCTGGAGCACAGGCTTAATAGTTGTGACTCATGGGCTTAGTTGTTCCACAGCATGTGGGATCTTCCCAGACCAGGGATCGAACCCATGTCTCCTGCTTTGGCAGGTGGATTCTTTTACCACTGAGCCCCCAGGAAAGCCCCAGATGCATCTTCTCTTATCTCCATGAAGACACCTGCAACAGTGGTCCCCATCCATCCTTTATGTTTGTTTTTTCCCAGCCATCCTTTAGAGTTACCAAATCTTCCATCATCCCCACCAAATAGGCTCTCTTACTTAAGAGCATTCATCAAACCAAAAGCCACCATGAGTTCCATGATGCTTTTAAATGAATCTATATTTTAATAATCACAACAGTAGCTATGCACATCGGAAAAACAGTTTTACAGAGAAACATTATTTATTCACACTGACTAAAATATTCCCTGTGCCTCTGAATTAGAAAATCCCTTGAAATAATTTACCTTGAAGTCCTCAGGGGTTTGGACTAGCTAGGGACCCTGATCTCCATCCCATAATCTCTCCTAACCTGCTGAACCAGCAGAGTAATCAGCACTTGCAAGGTATATTTTGCTTTTCATTTTTTCTTGTTTACTACAAGCTAGAATTGCACCCCCAGCATAGTCAGCACTGCCCCTTCTCCTGGTCCTCACACCCAAAGTTATTCTCACCATCTCTTCTTTACTTAGTAATAAATGATACAACACTAAAAAACAACATTTTTCCAGTATCTGACAGTCTATGCAGCATATATATCTATACTGACTCATTTTGTCCTCAGATCTACCCAGTGAATATTATTACTGTCATTTTTTTCTCAAAAAACTGAGGCTCAGAGAGATTTAAGCAACTTGCTCAGGTTTCCTTAGCTCTGTGTGTATCTGTGTGCTCAATCATGTCCAACTCTTTTCAACCCCTCATCCCCATACTGTAGCCTGCCAGGCTCCTCTGTCCATGGGATTCTCCAGAGAAAAATACTGGAGTAGGCTGCCATTCCCTCCTCCAGGGGGAAATGGACTGAACCCAGGTCTCTTGCATCTCCTGCATTGACTGGCCAATTCTTTACCACTGCACACCAGGTGGGAAAGAAGACGCAAAACCCTAGATGTGCCTCATTATCTCCCTAGAGCCCACCCCCACCCGTGTCCATCACCTCCCTTACAGCCATGGCAATGGGGAATTCCTGGCCAGCTCAGAGCAGGTGCCCAGGCTTGGTGGCACAGACTCTCTCCAGCCCTCCGATTTCTAAGGCCCCATGCCAGCATGAAAGGACAACCCTCTTGGTGGTTGGGACAGTTCTATCCCAAGAGCCTTCAGGAGACACAAGATCAGCCTCTGTGCAGAAAAAATAACGGCTTTAGGCAGCAAAATATCACAGCAGCAACCTTGGAGGAAAGTGACTGCCAAGGGCTTTCTAACCAACTAAGCCCAAAGTTCAACTCCCAGCACCTCCAGGGCTTTAATCTCAGCCCTAAACTAAGGCTCACAATTTATTTGGGGCTTCCGTGGTAGCTCAGACAGTAGAGAATCTGCCTGCAATACAGGACACCTTGGTTCCTTCACTAGGTTGGGAAAATCCCCTGGAGAAGTATCCCCACTCCAGTATTGTTGCCTGGAGAATTCCATAGAGAGGAGCCTGGTGGGCCACGGTCCATGGGTCTCAAAGAGTTGAATATGACTGAGCAACTAATAAGCCCAAGAAATTTCTCTTGGACCATTTGCTTTGGAGGACTTGCTCCCCTGAAGCCTTGAGCCAGAACAGAGTCTGGAAAAGTGCTTCTTCATTCTCCCTGAGCACTGTCTTCTGCGCCAAAGCATCCCCTCCAAATGGCCCTCCCACCTGCAATGGAAATCTCACTGGGCAGTGTCCAAGCACCCAGCATGGGCCAGCCAGCTTGTAGGACTCTGCTTTACCCCCACCTCACCCCACTAAGATCTCAACGGCAGAGCTAGGTGCTACACTCTGGTGTTAATTCTGAGTGCCCTCCAAGCCCCTAGGTTAATTGCCAGACAAACAGCTGCCTAACAATGAGGTGTTTCCCCTTCCCTCCTCAATAGGATGGAGATTGGGATAGAGTTTGCACCTTGAGGCCCAAAGCCTTTGGCCCATCTGGTCCTGCTCCCTCCTCCTTCTACACTAAACAGTTTCAGGCAGGAGCTAGCCAGCTGGCCAGAGGCCTCTGGAGACCCCTCCCCCTAGACTCACCAGAGTGAGAACCAGCCCCCATTCAAGGGCTGACAGCAGCCATCTGTGCCTGAGTGCTAGGAATTGAGCAGGCAGTGCCCCCAGTCCCAGGGGCCTCCAAGCTGTGAGGAAATTCTGCCAGGCCCCCAGATCCCCTCCTCCCTAAATCCCCTGACACTGAATATAACCAGCAATTCTCTGCCTTCCCCCACCTGCCTGAACCAGAGAGCCAGGGTCAAGCTAATCTGATTTCCTGCACCTCACCCCAGGGAAATGCAACTGCACTAGGATAAGAAAAGCGTCTTTGCCTCCTGATTCTACAGCTCCTGGGGGATTCAGACAGTTCAGGCTGCTGATGCTAAGTCACTTCAGTCTTGTCTGACTCCGCGTAATCTCATGGACTGTAGCCTACCAGGCTTCTCTGTCCGTGGGCTTCTCCAGGCAAGAATACTGGAGTGGGTTGCTGTGCCCTCCTCCACGGTATCATCGGGACCAAGGGATGGGACCCGCTTCTCTTGTACATTGACAGGCGCGTTGTTTACCACTAACACCACCCGGGAAGCCCTCAGGCTGCTGATAAGAGAGCTAGCAAAAAGGACAAGGAACAGAAACCAAGAGGAAGCCTCCAGTCCCCGACTTGAATGAAAGTGTTACCAGCCCATAGTGAGAGCATAAAGCAAAGAGGAGTCCTGCAATTTCATTCACACAGCTTCACCAGCCTTAAAATGCTACAGCAAAAAATAATATTAATAAGTCACATGCTCCATTAGTTCAAACCTTTTATTTTAAAGGTGAGAAAACTGAACCTCATCAATGAAGGTGACATAGTCACAGCTCACGGCAGATCCAGGACAAGCAACCATCTTGATTCCCAGGCCTGTGCTTTCCGTCCTCATTTTTTTTTTCTTTTTTTTAAATTTAAATATTTATTTATTTGGCTGCACTGGGTCTTCATTGCAGCATGCAGGATCTTTCATTGCGGGATGAGAGACATGTGGGATCTAGTTCCCTGATCAGGAATTGAACCTGGGTCCCCTACTTTGGGAGTGCACAGTCTTGGCCACTGGACCACCAGGGAAGTTCCCCTCCCTCATTTTCTGCTGACATTCACTGCCAGACTTGTTTACCATGAGTTGATTACCCCTGTAGTTCCCGGCCCCAGGTTCTGGGAGCAAGAAACATTCTGCTGCAAGGAGAAGGGCAGCTAAGAGGATAAGGGAAGTGTGGGAGGTGGTCTAGAGATGGCTGCTTGTGGACTCACCATCTGGGGGAGAGAGCAACCATAAAGGTCTGCTCACCTTTCTTTGCAGCAAGTCAGAGGCCTTGGGTATTTAAGGCAGTGAGGTGATGTAGGAAGAACACGCCAGCAGAGTCCTGGGTTCAAACCTCAGTTCTGCCATTCACCAGCTCTGCAGGCTGGATGTATTCCTTTGTCTCCTGATGCCATCTGTAAAATACACATATACAGAAAAATCAACTTCAGCGTCACTGTGAAAGAGTATTACAGATGTCTACTTTAAAAGACTGCCCCGATAGCTATGAGTTGAATACATTCTTCATACTATGTTTATAATCTGAGGATGTTAAGAGTTCCCTGTGAGAAATCCAGACTTCTGGTCTACCCCAAACTAAGAGGAAGGCCTGGAGAGGAATGTAAATGGTGTGTATGCCTATAGTTTGGCACCATCCTTGGAAGGTAAAATTGCTTTCCTGGTTCTCTTCATGAATAAATATATGTTCATTCTTGACTTAGTGCCTGCTCTACCCCTGAAACGATCTCTCTTCTATCTGTTCAAATGTCTCCATCCTCATCCCTGATGTTTCCATGTCTGCCATGAAGACCCTCTCCCAGATGACTCTAATCCTCATAGATATTCATCTCTAAATCTCTCTGTGATTCAATAGCTAATTTTCTTTCATCTTATCCTTTAATAACACTGTAAGTTCTTAGAGGGCAGAAATCTTATCTGTCTGTCTTCATTTTTTATAATTTTATTTATTTATGTCCGTGCTAGGTTTGGGGGCTTTTCTCTGGTTGCAGCGAGCAGTGACTACTCTCCATTGCAGCATGTGGGCTTTTCATTGCTGTGGCTTCTCTTGTTGTGGAGCACAGGCTCTAGAGCACATGGGCTCAATATTTGTGGTGGCCAGGCTCTAGAGCACAGGCTCAGTAGTTGCGGCATATGGGCTTAGTTGCTCCATGGCATGTGAGATCTTCCCAGACCAGGGATTGAACCCATGTCTCCTGCATTGGCAGGTGATTCTTTACCACTTAGCCACCAGGGATGCCCCTGGTTTGTTTTTAAATCTTCTCTATGGTGGCCTAGTCCAATACCAAGTATAAATATTAACTGAAGGGTCTCATTTTGCACAAGACCACTTTCATGAACTCTCCCTCACCCTGATTCTCCTGTTAAAGGCAAAATGAACCTGTAGCTCCAAGGAGAACTTATCCATTTGCTTGAAGATCTGAGGCTTTCCATGTTCTTTCATTTATCTTTTTGTTCATTAAGGAGAGGTGAGTACCTGTATCTGTGAGCATAGTTCCTGCTGGGGGAGCTCTGGCCAGAGATGAGCACAACCCTGGTGCCCCCAGACCTTGAGATGGAACCAACAAGTGCTGTGGAGTCATTTATATCAGTAAAAGAAGGCTCAGTGCTAATAAATTGATGCTTTCAAACTGTGGTGCTGGAGAAGACTCCTGAGAGTCCCTTGAACAGCAAGAATATCAAACCAGTCAATCCTAAAAGAAATTAACCTTGAATAGTCATTGGAAGGACTGATGCTGAAGCTCCAATACTCAGCCACCTGATGGGAAGAGCCGACTCATTGGAAAAGACCTTTTTGATGCTGGAAGATAGAGGATAAGAGGATAAGATAGTTGGATGGCATCACTGACTCAATGGACATGAGTTTGAGCAAACTGGAGATAGTGAAGGACAGGCAAGCCTGACATATTGCACTTCATGGAGTCGCAAAGAGTCAGACGTGATTTGGCGACTGTACAACAGCAAATAACAACAACAATAAGCACTGGATTCTTTCCATGTGTCAGTGATTCCGAGTTTTGCCTGTATTTACCAACATGAACTGTCGTTTGAAACAGGGGCTGTCATTATGCCCACTTTGTAGATAATACAACTGAGGCATAGAGGTAAGTTGTTCCCCAAGGTCTCGTGCTAGTAAGCTATAGAGTCAGATAGAAGCCAGGCCATCTCTGTGTTTAAGCGTTCTACTCTCTGTACTGCATCTCAGGTCAGAGTCACAGGGTACGTGAGGGTGGAGGGACTGAGGGAAGGGCATGACGTCACTGAGAGACTGCAGAGCCCAGGTGAGGGGGAGTGGTTGAAGAGTGCCAGGCACTTCAATCAGAGCCACCCCTCCCACTCCTGGCATCCCTCTCCTTATAAGGACATCCCAAGCCCCTCCTGCGAGCTCTCAGAGTCAGCTGATATCGAACTTCTGAGAGGCAGTCTGGTTTTCCTGCCTGCCTGAGATTAGCCAAGCTCCCAAAACATAAATCCCTAACAGCTCCAACCCCGACTCCCCCAACTTTACGTTTCTGTACAATTCCACTCTGCTCTGTTACTGTTAAATTCCCAAAGACCCCTCCCTCCTAAACTTCAAATCACCTGGTGACAACCACACAGTCTGTCTCTTCTGTCCTATGAGTAAGTGGTGGAAAAGCAAAGGGGGAAGTCTAGTGAGGATAGAACAGATCTTCAGAAGGTGCTGGGAAAGAGTGGACCCTCTTAGCATTAATTGTTGAGGAGACTGGGGTTTCAGGCAAAGAACCACCCCTTGGGCAGTAGGGAACCAAGGCCCTGGTGGGTCCTCTTAAAGAGGGGGAAGAGGGACTTCCCTGGTGGTCCAGTGGTTAGGAAAGAAAGTCAAAGTGTTAGTTGCTCAGTCATGTCCAACTCTTTGCAACCCCTTGGACTGGCCTGCCCACCAGGCTACTCTGTCCATGGAATTTTCCAGGCAAGAATACTAGAGAGGGGTGCCATTTCCTTCTCCAGGGGATCTTCCCCACCAAGGGATTGAACCTGGGTATCCTGCATTGCAGGCAGATTCTTTACCATCTGAGCCAACAGGGAAGCCTCCAGGAAAGTGGTTAGGAATCTGCCTTCCAATGCAGGGGATACGAGTTTGATCCCTGGTTGGGGAACTAAGATTTCACATGCCCTGGAGCAGCCAAACCCATGCAACCTTAACTACTGAGAGCCCGTGCTCTGGAGCCTGCATGCCACAGCTAGACGGTCTACAGGCTGCCATGAAAAATCCCACATGACGGAATGAAGATCCTGAGTGCTGCAACTAAGACTCAGTGCAGTCAAATAAAAACAAATATGTTAAAAAGAGAGAGGGAGGTGGAGAGAAACTCAGAGGCCTGTCGAAAGTGCAGCTGTGGTTGTGCCCTGATGCAGAGTGAAGTCACGGCTATCGGTTATGGCTGAGCAAACAGTGAAGCATGAAGTGGACCAGATACGGGACCCCAGCCAGGTAGAGATTGCTGACACTGTCTAAATAGATTCCCAAAGCATAACTCCTGAGGAAACCTTCACCAGTTGTTGGTTCTGTGTCACCTGCAGAAAATCAGCTCCCATCTCCTGTTGTCAAAGACAAGGAGAGGCCCAGAGATAGCATAAGCTCAAGTCAGCTTCCTGCCTGATGGTTTGAGATTTGCTGATGGTGTAAAAGAGCAAAAGAAGTGGGACGTTCTGAGGAAGACCTCACACAATGATGGGAACCATCAAAATGCAGATAGGGTCACACTGGTGCATCGCATGGGCTATTTTCCTTAAGTGTGCTTTCCCACGGTCCATTAGGATCAACCCCTCCCCCCACCAACCACCACCCCACTACTTCTCTGCCTTTCTCCCATCATTCAGCCCTGGCTCATTTTCCTTCAGCCACACCAACCTTCTACCTGTTCCTTGAACACACAAGCATGCTCCTGCCTCAGGGCCTTTGCATTTGTTGTTTCCACTGTCTAGAATAGACAAGTTATCCAAATAATCCATATACAAGTCACTACCACATATACAAGTCACCTTCTTCTCACAGTGGCACTCATAGTATACCCTTAGAGTGGCCTTAATTTCTTCAGACACTCGTGGCTTCCTTATATAAGTGTGTATGTGAGAGAGAAATCTATCTGATCCTGATAGAACACAAACTCCAGGAAAATAGACTCATTTTGTTTGTGGCTGTACCTCTGTGCTTGGAACAGTATCTGACCCACAGTAGGCATGCAAAATACTTATAGAATTGAAGTGAATTCTCCTCCTTAGTCTCTGAATAACTTTCTTCTGAACTGGGTCTAGCGATTTCCTTTTTTGTTGTTGATATTTTTTATTTGTTTATTTGCTTTCTGAACCCATAAATAAAATGTGCTCCATGAAAAGATACTCAACATTGCTAATTATTAGAGAAATGCAAATCAGAACCACAATGAAGTATCACCTCACACTGCTCAGAATGACCATCATCAAAAAATCTATAAATAATAAATGCTGGAGAGAGTGTGGAGAAAAGGGAATCAGTCAGTCAGTTCAGTTTAGTCGCTCAGTTGTGTTCAACTTTTTGCGACCCCATGGACCACAGCACGCCAGGCTTCCCTGTCCATCACCAACTCCCAGAGCTTACTCAAACCCTTGTCTATCGAGTTGGTGATGCCATCCAACCATCTCATCCTCTGTCGTCCCTTCTCCTCCTGCCTTCAATCTTTCCCAGCAGCAGGGTCTTTTCCAATGAGTCAGTTCTTCGCATCAGGTGGCCAATGTAAAGGGAATACTCTGGCACTATTGGTGGGAATGTCAACTGGTGCAGCCACTATGTAAAACAGTATGAAGGCTCCTTAAAAAACTAAAAATTGAATTAGCATATAATCCAGCAATCCAATGTGTGAGCATATACCTAAGAAAGCTGAAAACTCAAATTTGAAAAGAAAACTGTACTCCAGTGTTCACAGCAGCACTATTTGGAATAACTAAGACTTGGAGGCAACCTAAGTGTCCGTCAGTAGATGAACGGATAAACAAGGTGTGATATATGTGTGTGTGTATGTATATATATGTACCTGCTGCTGCTGCTGCTAAGTAGCTTCCATCGTGTCTGACTCTGTGCGACCCCATAGACGGCAGCCCACCAGGCTCCCCCGTCCCTGGGATTCTCCAGGCAAGAACAATGGAGTGGGTTGCCATTTCCTTCTCCAGTGCATGAAAGTGAAACGTGAAAGTGAAGTCGCTCAGTCATGTCCGACTCTTCACGACTCCACAGACTGCAGCCTACCAGGCTCCTCCATCCGTGGGATTTTTCAGGCAAGAGTACTGGAGTGGGGTGCCATTGCCTTCTCCGATATATGTACATAAACATACGCAATTTTTAAGCCTTAAAAAATAATGAAATATTGCCATTTTCAGCAACATGGATGGACCGAGAGATTATCATGCTGTGTGAAGTCAGACAGAGAAAGACAAATATTATATGCTATCACTTATATGTGAAATCTTAAAAATAATACAAATGAACTATTTACAAAACAGAAACAGATCCACAGATATAGAAAATAAACTTATGGTCAACAAAGGAGAAAAGGAGAGGGGATAAATTAGGAGTATGAGAACACATCAAGACATATAAAATAAACTACAAGGATTTACTGTAAAACATGGGGAACAATATTCAATATTTTGAAATAACCTATAATGGAAAATAATCTGAAATACATATGTGTATGTATAACTGAATCACTTTGCTGTACACCTGAAACTAACATAATATTGTAAGTCAACTACACTTCAATTTAAAAAGAAAGGGGGGGGGAGGAGGGAGGGAGGAAAAGAAGAAAGAAAAAGAGAGAAAGAAGGAGAATAAAGGAAGGAAGGAAGGAACATATGTAAATTGTTTTTTTTCCCCCAAATCATTGAGCGATCAAGGCACTTGAAAGTGCAGTACGACATTCAGTTGCGTGCAACTCTTTGCGGCCCCATGGACTGTAGCAAACCAGGCTCCTCGGTCCATGGGATTTCCCAAGCAAGAACATCAGAGACTTCACCTCTATCCCTGCCACCTTGCATTGTGGGTGGGGCACCTCTGCCCCACAATTATGCAAACTGCATAATTTTCTGACTCATTCTTGCCTCTGGGGGTCACCCACCCCAGTTGGTGCTTCATTCCTCACCAAACACAATCTCCATTCTGCTGATCTAAGTGAAGTGAAGTTGCTCAGTCGTGTCCAACTCTCTGCGACCCTGTGAACTGTAACCTACCAGGCTCCTCCGTCCACAGAATTCTCCAGGCAAGAATACTGGAGTGGGTTGCCATTTCCTTCTCCAGGAGATCTTCCTGACCCAAGGATCGAACCCAGGTCTCCTGCATTGCAGGCAGACACGTTACCCTCTGAGCCACCAGGGGAGCTCCCCTGGTGATCTAAATCCTACTCAAACTTTCACATACTCTACTCTGACCTTTCCTCCATGCCTTTATCCATTCATTGATTTCTCCACTCTGAGTCTTTATGTCTTTTTTACATTGTTCAGCACCACAAGTTTAAAATGTGCTAGTTTCATCTCCCTAATGGGCTTCCCGGGTGGCTCAGCAGTGAAGAATCCACCTGTGAAGCAGGAGACATGGATTCAATCCCTGAGTAGGAAAGAGACCCTGGAGGAGGGTATGGCAACCCACTCCAGTATTCTTGCCTGGAGAGTCCCATGGACAGAGGAGCCTGGTGCGCTACAGTTCGTAAGGTAACAAAGAGTCAGACACGACTAATTGAGCACGCACACATCTCTCTAATTATTAGCTCTCTGGGGACAGACCACATGTCTCCCACCTCTTCTGCATCCTCCTGGGATGAGCACCATGCAAGGAGACAGTGTTTCTGTGTTGAGTGATTTGCCCAAAAAAAAATTTTTTTTTTAATATTACAGGGCTTTGTGGTTCAGCATTTCTCTTTCTTGCTGATGTGACTCCTGCTGCCCGCATGTGGGTATCATTTAGATCATTGAGTGAGATAGTGAAAAGCATGAGGAAGGGGAAGTCTGTAGTTGAGATCTTGTGCCCATTTGGTCCCTTGTTCAATAAGCATTCACTAAGGGGCCACCACTACATCTGCTGGTCTGAAGACAAATTCTAGAATCACAGAACACTGAGCTGGAAGGAATCTTGGAGAGAACTTAATCCAAACCCAGGTGATCTAAGGTCCTCCATGTCTTACAGCCAAAACAAAACAAAACATAAAAGAGAAACAATATTGTAACAAATTCAATAAAGACTTTAAAAATGGTCCACATCAAAAAAAGAAAAAAAATCCTTTGAAAAAAGGACAATAAGGAGACAGTCTGTCTAAGTAATATGTATCTCCCAGGTCTGCACTCGCTTTTTGAGACAGACTGCATTCTGCCTATGGAATGTGTATCTCTCTCAATAAACCAGCTTTCACTTTACTATGGCTTGCTCTTGAATTTTTTCCTGCTCCAAGCCAAAAACCTTTCACTTGGTGCCTCATCCTGGGAATTTGCCCAAGACCTAGAACATCAACGTCTTCTGTATGGATGTGAGAGTTAGACCCTAAAGAAAGCTGAGCGCCAAAGAATTGATGCCTTTGAACTGTGGTGTTGGAGAAGACTCTTGAGAATACCTTGGACTGCAAGGAGATCAAACCAGTCAGTCCTGAAGAAAATCAGTCCTGAATATACTTTGGAAGGACTGATGCTGAAGCTGAAACTCCAATACTATGGCCACCTGATGCAGAGAACTGACTCATTGGAAAAGACCCTGCTGCTGGGAAAGATTGAAGACAGGAGGAGAATGGGACAACAGAGGATGAGATGGTTGGATGGCATCACCAAATCAAAGGACATAAGATTGAGTAAGTTCCTGGAGCTGGTGATAAACAGGGAAGCCTGGCATGCTACAGTCTGTGAAGTGAAATGAAGTCGCCCAGTAGTGTCCGACTCTTTGCGACCCCATGGACTGTAGCCTGCCAGGCTCCTCTGTCCGTGGGATTTTCCAGGCAAGAAAACTGAAATGGGTTTCCATTTCCTTCTCCAGGGGATCTTCCCAACCCAGGGATCGAACCCAGGTCTCCTGCATTGTAGGCAGATGCAATCACTGTCTGAGCCACCAGGGAAGTCACAAAAGAAGCTACAGTCTATGGGGTCGCAAAACGTCAGACACGACAGAGCGACTGAACTGACTGACTGATTTTGCTGCAACCTCTTTGAGAAGGATAGTAATAAATCTACTTCTTACCTTTCAAAAAATGGATAGAAACTTCCCTAGTGGTTCAGTGGCTAAGATTCTGAGCTCGCAATGCAAGGGTTCAATCCCAGTCAGAGAACTAGATCCCACAGGCTGCGACTAACCCTATGGACTGTAGTCCACCAGGCTAATGTCTATGGGATTTTTCCAGGCAAGACACTGGAGTGGGTTGCCATACCCTCCTCCAGGGGATCTTCCTGACCAAGGGATTGAACTCATGTTCTCTCTCGTCTCCTGCACTGGCAGGCAATCTCTTTACCACTAGCACCACCAGGGAAGACCCAAAGACCCTGCACACTGCAACTAAAAGACCCTGAGTGCCTCAGCTAAGATCTGGCACAGCCTAATAAATAAATACTGAAAACAAGGACAAAAAAAACAGAGACTGAGAGAGCTGGAGACCCAGGCCTAGAGCAAAGCCCAACATCCGGATCAGATGAGAAAACCTCGACCACTCGCTAGGCCCAGAACTTCTCAGCTATTCACTGTGGCCGCTGCAGCCAGGTGAAGGTCCTGTCTGTGAAACCACTGCAGCCAGGAGGATCCTCCTCTGTCCTCTATTCCTTTGGATCAGACTCTGACCAGTGCACTCTGACCAGGAGAGACTTGATCACCAGTCTCCACCCCGGCTGCAGAGGAGGACAGGAAACAAGTGTACTTTTACTGTCTTTAGTGAGAGGTGGGCTTCCATTCTGACCAAGAGTCTTTGGGTGGGGGATTTCCCAACCAAGGAAGAGATTCAATGGCAACATCCATCAACCCCCCGCCCCCCATCCCCCCACCCCTGTTTCACAGCAGAGGCAAATGTGATGCAGATGGACGGAGTGCACGCCCAGATCACATCATCACTTACTAGTAGCTGAGAATTCCATGTCTCATATTCTTCCTGCTCACCTATGTGTGAAAGAAGCAACTAGTAAAACAGAAGCAGAGTAGAGCCAGTCTCCAGGAGCTAATGGTCAATGATCCGTGCCCCTGGCAGCTTTATTAGGTAATAACTGTCTCTTACATTTGATCACCGCTCTATTTGTCAACACATACTCCTCACAATAGGCTAAGCTCAGACATCTTCTCTGCTATGGAACCTCTCCTGAATCACTGAGCTCTCAGTTCCCTGATTTAACCCTCTGAAACCTCACTATGTTGCAGTATTAACGTATATGTCTGCCTCCTCAGGTTGGAAGCAACTTGAGGTGCAGTCTTTTTTTAGTATTTATTTTTATTTATTTATTTGTCAGTTTATTTATTTATTTATTACTCAGTCTTAGCAGTGGCATAAGCAATCTCCCATCTTTGTTGCAACAAGCAGGTTCTCTTAGTTGCAGCATATGAACTCTTAGTTGCGGCTTGTGGGATCTATTCCCTGACCAGGGATTGAATCTGGACCCCCTGCAGCAGGGGCTCAGAGTCTTAGCCTGCAATGCATGAGACCCCAGCTCAATTCCTCGGTCGGGAAGATCCCCTGGAGAAGGGCGAGGCTACCCATTCCAGTATTCCTGGGCTTCCCTGGTGGCTCAGCTGGTAAAGAATCCACCTGAAATGCAGGAGACCTGGGTTCGATTCCTGGGTTGGGAAGATCCCCTGGAGAAGGGACATGCTACCCACTCCAGTATTCTGGCCTGTAGAATTCCATGGGGTTGCAGAGTCGGACACAACTTAGCAATTTTCACTTTTCAGGGTAGTCACATTTATACAGTCACACTAATACAGGGCTTCCCCAGGTAGCTCAGTGGTAAAGAATCCACCTGCCAATGCAGGAGAAACAAGAGATGCGAGTTCGATCCCTGGATTGGGAAGATCCCCGGAATAGGAAACGCACCCCACTCCAGTATTCTTGCCTGGAAAATTCCATGGACAGGGGAGCCTGGCAGGCTACAGTCCATGGGGTCACAAAGAGTTGGACACAACACAGTGACTGAGCACTTTTCTGGCCAATACTACACTTATCACTCATCTCTTATTTCCAATGGGGCATAAAATCACCTTCTTCAAGCATCTTGTCAAGGATCCCAGTGACACAGCATTAAGCACAAACCCCAGATGCTGGCACTTGAAGCAGCCTCACAAAGTCTTGGCCTGGTCTCTTCCTGGTGGGTGGTAGAAAACCAGAGTTGGCAGAGTTGGCAAAGCAGGTGCATGAGGCCAGGAGCCATAGGCCAAAGCTTGGCCATCCCTGGGAAGACAGAAAGTGCGGGCTGGTGCCTAATGGCAGGCGTTAGCTCTTGGTGTCGAGGCCCCTTGGAAACAACAGGGAAAGATCTGCAGAGATGCTGAGTCAGCAAGACAGATGTCCCGGGAATGCAGTCAGGCCTCCCTGGAGCACAAACTGGCCTTCCTGTCACCTTGGAATGAAAATATTCTAATATGTGTTTGAAAACTTGAGTCCCTCGTAGCACTCCTTACTCTTCAAGTTCACCCAACTCCCATGCAGACTCACACATGGTGTTTCCATTGACACCTCCAGCCTTCCTTGGGGCTGCTGCTGAGCTTGAAGTCTTCCTGGGACTTCCCTGGTGGTCCAGTGGCTAAGACTCTGAGCTACCGATGCAGGGAGCCCTGGTTCTATCCCAGGTCAGGGAACTAGATCCCACATGCTGCACCTAAGAGTTCACATGGGTCAACACAGATCAAAGATCCTGCCTGCCACAACGATCTGGTGCTACGTCAAATAAATAAAAACATTTATTAAAATACACCTGCGTAATCCCCAGAAGTCAGGTCATAGTTTTTTTTTTAAAAAGGACTGCTTCTTTATACTCACATTTATGAATTCTTACATGCTTTAAAATCCAGCTCAGGGGGTCTCTCCTCCAGTGGTCATACCTAACATTTTTTTGCTGACAATTCAGGTTCAGGTACTTGCTTTTACCATTGGCTTGACACATTTTTTCTGTTATAGTCTATACTAGATTATTTTCTGAGTGTAACACATATCTCCTAGGCCAGATTATAAGTCTTCAATTTCCCACTGTGTCCTTTTCCTTCACATCATTTTACACAATGCTGAGTATATAACAAATGTTATAAACAAAACAACTCATTGAAAGATATCACATTCTGTATTCTACATTATTTATTTGTCTCCATTTAAAATGACCGTTTGATTTTTAGTAAACTCTTTAAAAGTTAATCTCTTTATCAAAGTAATACATACTAACAGACTTACATATCACATGAAAAATAGTACAAACACCGGAAGTTGGCTTAACCAGACATTCTTGAACAATGCCTCTTGTCTGTAGTTATGAGGTTGGAGAAGCTAAAACACTGAATTTGCCAGCATCCCTTGATGCTGAGTGCTACCCTGGTAGCTCAGACAGTAAAGAAACAGCCTGCAATTTGAATCGCCTACAAGGAAGGAGACCTGGGTTTGATCCCTGGGATGGGAAGATCGCCTAGAGAAGGGAACGGCTACCCACTCCAGTATTCTGGCCTAGAGAATTCCATGCACAGAAGAGCCTGGCAGGCTACAATCCATGGGGTGGCAAAGAGTCAGACACAACTGAGCAACTTTCACTTTAAAGTGGAGCTGAGGAGAAGCAGAGGACACACGTTCCAATTCTGGCCAGTTAATCTGAAGTGATGATCTGTTGTGTAGCCACGTTCCCCTTTTTCTTTCTTTCTGCCTGGAATGCAGGCATGACCACTGGAGCTTCAGCAGCCATTTTGTGGTTCAGGTGGCAAACGTGAAGAAAAAGTCACAAGAATCTCAAAGATTGTCCTCTCCAGCTGTCAAGAACCTGGACTGGCAGCCATCTATTTCAGCCTTCTAATAAAAGAAAGGAGAATCTACTTAAGTATGCCACTAAAGTCAGGTATCTATAATTTATGGGAATCCAAGAATATTCCTAACTGATATACATACATGTACATTGTCCAAGACAGAGAAAAGCACAAAGGTGAAAAATCATCTGTTACCCAGCTACTATGATGTTTTGTTGCACATGACAATTTTTTTCTGAATAAACTACATTCTTCCATTAAAGAGTGAGATGTTTTATTGTTTTCCATGGTTATTTAATAATATGTTCTATGATCATTTTAAAACCTAGCCATCAAGAAGTATTCCATAGCATAATTTTAGATGATGCCTATCATAATTTATTTTATTAACCTTTTCCACTTGGTTTCCACTATTTTCCACATCAGTTTCTTAGTTTTTAGACTTTTTCTGGGGTTGTGCTAGGTCTTCATTTGAGACACATGGGCTTTTCTTGTGGTGGAGCACAGGCTCTGGAGCCCATGAGTTCAGTAGTTGCTGCACCAGGGCTTAGTTTTGCACTGAGGTATGTGAGATCTTATTTCCCCAACTAGAGATGGAAGGTAGATTCTTAACCACTGGACCACCACGGAAGTCCCAGGGTTTTTTCTAATACATTACTTTTTACAAACATTATTGTAGAAATATTCTTGTAGATAGTTTATTTGCACAACTTCATAATGATTTCATTAAGTTTTTTTTTTTTTTTTTTCCATAGAAAAGCATACTCTTAAGGTTTGGGATACACTATGCTAATTTTTATCTGCAAATTTTATTCTTTTTTCTAATAGCACAAATGATAAAACTTCCAACAAAATGTTTCTGAAAGTTTAAGAATAAACAGGGAAAATAAATGCCTAAAATAACACTGAACTAAGTAACCAAGCTTTACAACTATGTCAATTAAAAATGGTTGTGTGGGAATTCAAAAATTTATCCCACTATCAGCACCAACACCATGGGCTTCATCTTTTCCTCTATTTTAAGAGCAAGACATGGACAAAATCCAAACAATTTTCATTCCAAAAATAAAAAGTAGTCAAAAAGAAGATGAAATGCACTCCCTAGGGAGTTTTACATGGCAGAATAGAGGGATCAAGTATTTGAAGCACATATTTCTGTAGAACTTGGATAGATCAAGAAAGATGGTTGAAGAGAGGGATATTGTAAAGACAGGAAAGCCTGGAGAGTAAGATTATTTTCTAGGATAGGTGAGTTAGAGGCTTCCCAGAATTTCTAAATGCTAGAGAATAGGTGAGGATAGAGGATGTTACATAACAGGAGACTCGACATACTGCGCTTCCCTGGTGGCTCAGCGGTAAAGAATCTGCCTGTAATACAGGAGATGCAGGTTCTTTCCCTGGGTCAGGAAGACCCCCTGGAGAAGGAAACGGCAGCCCACTCCAGTATTCTTGCCTGGAGAATTGCATGGACAGAGGAGCTTGGCAGGCTACAGTTCATGGGGTCACAAAGAGTCAGACAGAACTTAGTGACTAAACAAAACAGACTGTACTTACACTCCTTTGAACAACTGTGGGAGATTCCAGTAAGAAGCGGATGTCCTCCTTGTTACTCTTTAAATGTAACATAGCTCCATGACTAGACTAAGTTAAGATTTCTGCAAGGGCTACCCAAAATATAGCTAACGCTTTCCCACTGTTGTCCCCTCTTTCTCCTCTCAATCTGCTTCTTCATGAGGGCAGATATTGTCTTGCCCACATATCAAACAAAGAAATATGCCCATTTTGTCAGTGTCTGTAGTGATGTATTCTCTTGTTTCTGATATTAATTGATGCCTTCTTTTTATTTGAGATAAGTTTACATAGAGATTAATACATTTTATTTGTCTTTTTAAAGAATAAGCTTTGTTCTGTACTTTAAAAAAATCTTCCTTATTTTTTTCTGATTACGTATTTCACTTTTTTCTGTTCTTTGTTTTCCCTTCTAGGTATTTAGTTTAGGTTTGATTTGCTCATTTTTTCCCCCTATATTTTTAAAGTAGTAGTCCAGCTTATTTGACTAAGTTGCTATTGTTATATGTTCAGGTTCACTAATCTTTTCTTTTGTAATCTCTATTTTGTTGTTGTTCAGTTGCCAAGTTATGTCTGACTCTTGGCGACGCCATGGACTGCAACATGCCAGGCTTCCCTGCCCTGAGAATCTAAACTTCTGTCAATTCCATTGAGTGGACTTTTACATTCATGTTTTTGTGTTTTATTCCTAGAAATTCCTTTTGTTTCCTTTCTGATAGATTTCTTTCTTTTACTTATGTACTCCTTTGAATTCCTGAGCGTATTTGTGTTAGTTGTTTGAAAAGTCCTTGCCAGCTAACCCCAATTTTTCCATCATTCCTGTGTCTATTTCTATTGGTTGATTCTTCTCCTGATTATGGGTTATATATTTCTGCATCTTCATGTATCTAGTAATCTCTAACTGGATGCTAGAAATCATGTTTTATATTTTATGTGTTGGATTTTTTAAAGGTATTGGGAGTACTGGACTTTATTCTGGCAGACAGTTAAGTTCACTGTGGGTCAGTTTTATTCTTTCAAAGTTTGTTTTTAAACTTTATTAGAGCAGGTTTAGAAAAACCCTTACATTATCATTAGTTTAGCCTCACTATTAAGGCAGGACATCTCTGGAGTTTCCACAGGAAGCCCTGAGTGCTCAGTGAGGACTCTCCTCTCCACATGGTCAAACTCTAACACCTCCAGACTGTTAAGGTCAGCGATTTCCTGAATTATCCTTTGACTAGACTGTCTTTGTTTCAACCTATGCATGTGTAGTCTAACACTAAGATATAGATTTAAGGGGACTAGTATACAGACTTCCGGGTCTATTTTGCCAAGCAGCTTTCTCATTTCTGGCACATAGTTCCAGAAATTCTGACTTACTTAGCTTTCCCAAATTGTGTTCTCTGTTTGCTCCACTCAGAAAGACTACTGTGTTCTGTTTGGGATTCTTTCCCTGTGATGATATCCAGAAAGTGCCTTTAGTCGGGAAGCTAGAACAATCTTAAAACTCACCACTTTAAAAAAAAAAAAAAAAAAACAACTCACCACTTTTTTTTTTTTTTCCTTTCTCTTGGACTGCAGTCCTATACTACCTATTGTGCAATGTAAAAATACTATGGTCTCAGATTTTCTTTTTCTAGTTTTCTAATTGCCTATAGCCACCAAACCTTCCTCGGTTTGAGCAACAGAGAGCTACAGAACAGTATCCAAACATCCAGTGTGGCTCTGCCAACAGGGCTACATGTGGGAGACCTCCAAGAAGATGAAGTACAGGAGGAGCATTCAGAGCTATTTTCATTGTCACCTTGTTTCACCTGGAGAGCTTTTCTTGGCTATAACTTCAGAATTTTTTGTACATTGGTTTTCATAGCTCTGAGAAGCACTGAACTGCAATTGCCTAAGAGCAAATAAAAGAAGTGAATTGAGGCCTCACTAGTGAGTTCACCCCTAGAGAAGGAAATGGCAACCCACTCCAGTATTCTTGCCTGCAGAATCCCGTGGACTGAGGAGACTGACAGGCTACAGGGCATGGGGTCAAAAAAAAATCGGACACAACTGAAACAACTGAGCACACAGCACCTTGTGAGTTCAAACTTTTTATTTTTATAGATATAAAAAAGTATATATGTATATTTAAATACGTATTTAAAGTTATAATACATGAGTTCCAAATTGGTATTTTTTTCTTGTTTAACACAAGTCCTTTTGACTGTCAGCTTACTTCAGGTTAATGCAAGAAGGCTGTTGGAGGCAAGTCCCTTCTCTAAGAATCTCATAGATTGGAGGCCATATGACTGATCTTCATTTCTGAAGCATCAAAGAGAATCAACACTGTGCATGGTCCCTTTGGTCTAGTTAGACCAGGCAAAGTCTCAAGAGTCTATCTTAGAGCTGTGGCCTTAGCTCTTCCCCATCATCTTGCTCCTGGACTATTGTCATGGGTCACCTCCACTCCAATCCAACCTCCTCATGCTTTTTGGTAATATTTCCTATAAAGTAAGTCCCCATATATGAATCTTCAAGTTGTGAACTTTCAGAATGCAAGCATGTGTTCCATCAATGTCAGGTGTGAGTGAAATTGCAGCTTGCCCTCCATCTCCTATTGCTGACAATCCTTTGCACTACCATCTCCCATCTCCTCTCCCTCCTCCAGTCAGTAACTCTTCCCTGTTCACCTGAGGCCAGCCCCTATATGCCAGCTGTTGTACTGTACTACTGTACTTTTCAAGGTACTGTAGTGTAAAATTTAAAATGTTTTATCTTTTGTGTTTGTTTCACATGTATTATTTGTGTGGAAAGTATTATAAACCTATTACAGTAGAGTACTCCATAGCTGATTATGTTAGTTGGGCTAGTTAGTTTAGGCTAACTTTGTTGGACTTAACTTGGACTTACAAATTAATGTACTCTCAGAAAGAAATTTGCTTGTATGTAGCTAAGAGTTGGACACGACTGAGCGAGTTCACTTTTTTCACTTTCCTGCATTAGAGAAGGAAATGGCAACCCACTCCAGTGTTCTTGCCTGGAGAATCCCAGGGACAGAGGAGCCTGGTGGGCTGCCGTCTATGGGGTCGCACAGAGTCGGACACGACTGAAGCAACTTAGCAGCAGCAGCAGCAGCAGCAGGGAACTTACTGTAATTCGACTTTAATTACAGCATGCTGTCATTGAAAAACCTTTATAATTCCTCATTGCTACAAAGTTCTCCATGATTTGGCTACAATCTTCTCTTATGATGTTTTGCACCATGATTTTCCTTTCCTGGGTTCTATCCAAGACATTTATTTCTGGCTCTGGGGTATAAACCATAATTTCACAGTTTTCTTCTTTCTCTCCCAGCTCATACTTTCTTTCCTGTCTCTGGAATACTTTTCTTATCCAAAATATTTAAATGTAAAAGTATTACCTGGGCTTTCCTAGTGGCTCAGATGGTAAAGAATCTGCTTGAAATGGGGGAGACCCGGTGTTGGGAAGATCCCCTGGAGAAGGGAATGGCAACCCAATCCAATATTCTTGCCTGGAGAATCCCAGGCAAGCCTGGTGGGAGGCTACAGTCTGTGGGGTCACAAAAAATCAGACACAACTGAGCAACTAACACTTTCACTTTCAGAAGTATTACCTATCTTTAAAAGCCCAATTTTAACACAATCACATTCATGAATACTTCAATATTCTTCGAAAAATCCTCCTCTCCTCTCTCAAGTACTCAATTTAAACCTCATTTATCATATACATCACTGTCTACTTTATATAAACACCTTGAGCGTAGAGTCCACATATCATTCCTTTTTGTGATCCTTAAGCTTCTAATGGACTGAACTGCATAGAAGGATGCTCAGCGAATGTTTATTGAAAGGATGATGACTGTTTTGATGCTTTCATACATCCCTTGTTATTCTTTCCAATTAATTTAATATATTAGTTTTAACTATTTGGAATTGCTAGAGATTCAAAAATAGTCACATATCAGCAATTTAATATGATTCAGTCCGATACACTTTCTCTTCCATTTATTTGTGAACTGCTCTTTAGCAAAATGTATTACACTAGTAAAAATCATAGGCTATCTAAATGAGGGGCAAAGGATTTCATTAATTAAATTAAAATGTCAGAAATAATTGTTTGTAAGAACAGAACTGAGTATAAAACAGACATATATTTGTTAAAGAGCTTGTACTTGCCAATGAACAGATGTCCACTCAAATCAAACTAGCTTAAGAACAAAAGGTAAGTATTGATAGGATATTGGAGAATCTCATTGTCTGAACACTGTGGCATTGGTAAGGGTAGGAGCCAGGGCAAATATGAAAACCTCAGCAGCAGAAGTCCTTCTAGACCCCTAATCTGTCTTGGTTTAAATTCTAAATTCCCCAATAGACTGAATCTGAATACCCTGGCTTGGACAAGGGGTCTGCCAATGCATTAGTTATGTGAAAAATTTGCTTGGAGGCTTCCCTGATAGTTCAGTAGGTAAAGAATCCACCTGCAATGCAGGAGACCCCGATTCGATTCCTGGGTCGGCAAGATCCACTGGCAAAGGGATAGGCTACATACTCCAGTATTCTTGAGCTTCCCTTGAGGTTCAGCTGGTAAAGAATCTGCCTGCAATGCAAGAGACCTGGGTTCATCTTCGCTGGGTTGGGAAGATCTCCTGGAGAAGGGAAAGGCTGCCCACCCCAGCATTCTGGCCTGGAGAATTCCATGGACTGTATAGTCTATGGGGACTCAAAAGAGTCAGACATGACTGAGCGACTTTCACTCACTTTGCTTGGAGGTGGGCCTTATAGCCCAGAAGGTGCAGAAAGTCAGCAGGCATAGATACATGATTTTTAAAATAAAAAGCACATCAATTCAAAGAAATGTGTGTGTACCATTCTTGGGGAGATGTTTATTCTGCTTTGGTATCAGAAGAAAAATAATGAGGAGCTTCAAGCTAGTTCACCCCTATGGTGTCTTCATACCTTTAACATCTTCTCAGTTATTAAATCTCCATATGCAGTCAAGAACTTTCTTTTTTCTCCTCCAACCTAGCTCATGGTTTCTAAAGTTGGTCTGTAAGTGGCTAGTCTACTGTTTGCAATGTCTGAGGAGGTGAGAGATTAAGGAAGCAGAAGCACTGACACAAATTGATAGTGGACCCAGGAGAGCTCATCTCAGCTCTGTTTATAATCCCATTTAATTCATGTTTGTTCAGCATCCACTCTACAACACACTCTGCTTGTGTGCTCAATCGCTCAGACTCTTTGCAACACTATGGGCTGTAATTTGCCAGGCTCCTCTGAGCCTGGGATTCTCCATGTAAGTCTCCAGGAAAGAATACTGGAGTGGGTTGCCATGCCCTCCTCCAAGGGGTCTTCCCAGCCCAGGGATCAAACCCACATCTCTTACGTCTCCTGCATTGGCAGGTGGATTCTTTACCACTCACTTATGCCACCTGGGAAGACTGCAACATACTCTAGCACTTAACAATATGACTATCATAACATTCAGCATTGCTAGATATTGTGAAATTATGAAAGAACATAAGGAATAGTCCTTACTGTTAAGAAAGTTATGATCTGATTGGGAAACCAAAATCAGCATACAGATGATATTAACCATACCAGGTTAGTGACTAACTACAAACATATCTCTCATCAGATGCAAGTGTTCACGTATATGTTATTTCACTGTAAGATGTTACATAGACATGGGCCAAGAGAATCGTTTATTGCATGGGATTATTTGTTATAGAAACTTGGCAGTAGCCAGATCAACAGAACTCTGCATTTCTGAGCCATTTGCCACAATTTGTGTTTTTCAAAACTGACCTTGGCAGGAGATTTAAAGTCTTCTCTTTTATGTTCCCCTTAAACCCAGTTAGTTGAGCCTAAGGTTTGAAGGAGAGGCCAGCAAGCATTCCAAGTCTCTGCTCACAGTCTTTGAAGGGGAAATGAGGCACAGACTTTGGGAGCAACCAGCTTGATAAGTTGAAAAGAGTCACGAACTGGGAACCAGAAAATTTTGGTTCTGGTCTTACTACTGACACTAATTTATTGTAATTCCCTGTTGGCACTAGCGGTGGGAAAAAAAAAAAAAAACTTGCCTGAAAGTGCAGGAGACATAAGAGACGTGGGTTCAATCCCTGGTTTAGGAAGATGCCCTGGAGAAGGAAATCACAACCCACTGGAAAATCCCATGGACAGAGGAGCCTGGTGGGCTATGGTCCACAGTGGCACAAAGAGTCGGACACGATGGAAGCAACTTAGCTTCATCACATCACAACTTATTGTAGTGTTTTGAGCAAGTCACTTAAATGCTTCTAACTCTAGTTGACAGGCATCTGTAAACCAAAAAGGGTAAGAAAAGATTTCAATTCAAGAAAAGCTTTCAGTTCAACAACATTTATTACAAGTCCCCAAGGAAATGGCCCTAAAATGCCTCCATTAAATGCCTATGGACAAAACTGAAAGCCTAACTTTGAATCATGAACCCCCAGACAACGAGCAACAATTAATGGTGAAGTATCTGTTCCCCTTTCCCAAGTCCTGGCCACATACCTGACTAGACAGAGCACATAACTCCCTCTCTAATGCAGTGAAACTCTTTGAAAATAAGGTAAAGGAGAAAGTCATTGGAGGGACTTGATCATAGGCTCTAGGCTTCCCAGGTGGCGCTAGTGGTAAAGAACTTGCCAGCCATCACAGGAGATGAAAGAGACACAAGTTCGATCCCTGGGTCAGGAAGATCCCCTTGAGAAGAACTCACTCCAGAATTCTTGCATGGAGAATCCCATGGACAGAGGAGCCTGGCAGGCTACAGTCCATAGAGTTGCAAAGAGTCATACACAGCTGAATCAATTTAGCACAAAACACAATCATGGCTCTGACTGAATTATTGTCCAAAACTGCCCCTTGCTAAGGCATTATGAAGATTTCATGGGACGCTGTGTACAAAAGCTCACTGGCCAACTGGTCTGGCCTAAAAAGCATTTCTCCTAGAAGTTTATTGTTGAAAGCTGTGGGTTTTGATAGAGCGTTACCCAGGGACGAATCCCCCTGTTCTGAAACCCTCCTCCTCTTCTGCCTGTTTTTGCTCTCAGTTCTGGTGACTCAGTAGATGAAAAAGAAGGGTCAGCTCTGACTCACAGCAGCACTGTGAATATCCTGACCCCAGTGGGCTGCAGGGCCTGAGATGTTTATTTCATTTCCCTTTCATTCCATACTCAGCTGGGCTCTCAGAGGAGGAAAGGGAAGGAAAGTAGCCCACGCTGACTAATCAGTCCAGAAATATTTACTGAGCACAGCCCATGGACTGTGTAGTAGGAGGAAACAAGAAGGAATATCTCAAGTCCAGGGCTTCAGAGCTGCTCGGGGACTTTGCAATGACCCCATTAGCCCTGGGAAAGAACACCTTTGGCCAAATTGGAGGGTGTGGGGCTGGAGAGAGGCTTGGGATGGAAAGTTGCTAGAAAGCGCCTAGGACCAAAGGGTCTCAGGGCATGAATGCATTTTCTGAAAATATTTATTTATTTGATTGTGCTGGGTCTTAGTTGCCACACTCAGGATCTCCAATCTTCATTGCAGCATGCAAGAGCTTTAGTTGCGGCATGCAAAGTCTTAGTTGTGGAGTGGGATCTAGCTCCCTGACGAAGGATTGAACTCAGGCCCCCTCCATTGGGAGCATAGTCTTAGCCCTGGACCACCAGAGAAGCCCCTGCATATGCAAACATGTCCCAAGAACAGCTGGGTTTCTCCAACTTTGAATGATTTGGAGGGTATAGATGAGTGTCCTGAGGCAGGGCAGTGGAAATATGGGGTGACAGCTGTGAGACCTTTCTCCTCTCTTCCAGCTCCCATCCCAGGAATAACCTAGAAATGCCAAACATGGGAAAGCATTGTTTTGTATGTGGGGGTTGGGCCAGCTGCCTCTCCTTCTCAAAGCACTGTCGGGGTGGGGGGTTGCTAATTCATAAAGAAAGGGAAGGAAGGGATTTCCCTGGTGGTCCAGTGGTTAAGATTCCAGACTCCCAGTGCAGGAGGCCTGGGTTTGATCCCTGGTCAGGGACCAAGATCCCACATGCCACAACTAAGAGTTCGCATGCTGCAACTGAAGATCCCATATGCCTCAGCCAAATAAATAAGTATTAAAAGAAAAAGAAAAGGAAGGAAGATCCTCCAAGCCCAGTCCCCTGGAAACAACACAGACAAGTGCCTCCACACCCACTATCTGGAGTGAGTTTCCAGCCCAAGTCCAAGGCAGAAATAATAACAGCTGCTACCAATTTGGACCACCTCCCAGGGGCCAGACACTATGCTAAATGCCTTAGTTACATTATCTCATTTAATCATCACACCATCATCACTCAGTGCCCCCTACCCCAGGAAGCTATAATTATCACTGCTTAATAATAATGAAAATAAAGCCTCAGAGGGGTTAAGTAACTTTACTGAGTTTACACAGATGACAGGAGGGCAGGTGCTGATTAAGGCTTTTCTGACTTCAAATTCTATGTCACTCCATACCTGATCCCATTTGGAAAAAAAGAAGCTGGAAACTCTAGGAAGAGGGTAGAGAAGGGAAGAGGATGATGGTGGAAGTAGGCAGAAGGAGAAGGAACTGATGCTCTGGGTTCAACATGGTAAGAGCTTCGGGCTTGGTTTTCTGGAGGTGGCATTAGGGTCAGTGTTCAGTACAGGTGATAGAGGAACGTCTGTGGACGAGTCTTAGGGCAGAAGTTCTCCAGGAATGGAGGACCAACAGCAGACCTCGTGCTTCGGGCTGCACGGAGGGTCCCTCACTTGTCTAGACAGAATTGAGGCACTGATCATGCACCCCTGTACCGTGAATGATAGTGACCAGCAGGGTCAGGGCTAGGTCCAATTCAACTGCAATGGACTGTGCAACAGCCATGGGCACGCACAGGAGGGGGCTGGCCTTCCAGTGCTTGTTCCTGGTATTTCTGGACCCAACCTCCCTCAAACTCCTTAATGAAACTCCTAAAAGCAGGTTTCCCTTGTGGTCTAGTAGTTAGGACTTTACCTTCTAATTCCGGAGGATGCAGGTTCGATCCCTGGCCTAGGAGCTAAGATCCCAAATGCCTTGGGGCCAAAAATCCAGAACAGAAACAACAGAAGCAATATTATAATAAATTCAATAAAGACTTTAAAAATGATCCACATCAAAAAAATCTTTATTAAAAAAATCTGCAAAAGAAAGATGAGGCTGTGAGGGAACACTACTTCTTCGATATGCAGTCTTCAGAACTGTCATTAAGAAATGAAACCTTTTGGAGGACTTCTCTGGCAGTCCAGTAGTTAAGACTCGCTGCTTCAAGTGCAGGGAGCATCGGTTTGATACCTGGTTGGGAAACTAAAATCCCACATGCTGAATGGTAAGGCAGAATATTGCAGGTGTATTACCTGCAATGCAGGAGACGCAGAAGACTGGAGCTCAACCCCTGGGTTTGGAAGATCCCCTGGAGGAGGAAATGACAACCCACTCCAGTATTCTTCCCTGGAAAATCCCATGGACAGAGGAGCCAGGCAGGCTTCAGTCCATGGGGTCACAAAGGGTCAGACATGACTGAAGCGACTGAGCAAGGCCAAGAGGAAAAAAAGAAAAAAGAAATGGAATCTTTTCACTGTTTTCAACGCTATCAAGCCTTATCAGGTGGGAGTGCAACCAAAGGCAAAATCAAGGACACCCACTCCTTCGTTCATACTCACTGTACAAAGAAGCATGAGCCTCTGCTTTCATGAAGCACACCAGTTTGCACTTTAACAGCTTTATTGAGATTCATGCCCAGGTGGCTCAACGGGTAAACAATCGGCCTGCAGTGTAGAAGACATATGAGATCATAGTTCCCTAACCAGGGATTGAACTCTTCTGCAGTGAAGCACGGATTCTTAACTACTGGACTGCTGGGGAAGTCCCTTGACTGGTTTTCTTAATTGGAGATATTAAAGGCAAAAATATTCACATTGGTTGTTAAAGAGTGGTAAGGCAGACTTTGGAGGAACTATCACAATAGGTTATAGGAATTACTGTAGTAGGGGAGAGACTGGGCTCAACTCTGAATACAAGAAGGAAAAGTGGTAATTTATAGCCAAAGAGCAGGACTAGGGGTAGAGGTTGGGGTGTCCGTGAATGGAAAATTACGAAGATGAAACATGAGGAGGAAGGGGAGATTTTCGTTAAATCATCCTAAGAGGATTCTTGCTGAAGGCTGGCTAGGGTGATCATATATTAAGGATGGGGGATTCCGGCTAAACTGACTCAGCAAATTCATGCTAAAATTGGGCTCTTGAGAACATGGCCAAGGACCAGGACTAGTTGAGAAAGAGCTCAGAGGAGACTGATTAAAGTCTGGTCAAGAAGTGAATCTTTGAGGATTTCCCTCGTGGTCCAATGGTTAAGAATCTGTCTTGTGATGCAGGGAACACCGGTTTGATCCCTGATTAGGGAACAAATGTGCCACATGCCTCGTAGCATCTAAGCCTGCATGCAGTAACTGCTGAAATGACACAACAAAGGTCCCACGTGCCACAACTAAGACCCGAGGCAGCCAAATAAGTAAACAATTTAAAAAAAAAAAAAAAAACAGGAGACAACCTTTGTCAGTGGTGTGGGGATACATGGAGCTTCCACTGTGATAACCTATATGCTTTATTAAGCAAACAAGCTTTTTAAAAGCAAGATCATTGTGGCTTGGCATTGGATTAATAAAACTCCTGAGGCTCTGAAGGAATTCCACCATCCAGGGAGAGTCCAGGGTGCAGCTGCTGAAAGAATTCCTCATTTACACAACCATCCTCTGGCTGAGTCTAGGCAGAGCAAGAGCTAGAAGAGGATGAGTCTAGTTTCTGTGAACTGTAACTTATAAAAGCAAGATAATTTGATTATGGAGATCAGCTTCTTTGAACTTTGACTTGGCAAGGAAATTTAGTTTTTGAACTTTAAATTCTCCCTGGGAATTCGATAAAGAGGGGCATTTATATTCAAATCTGAGGCAGTCCTAAACTGTTGACATTTTATTATTGAATTGTTTTTACATAACTTATAATTGGAAGGTCTTAGTGGGTCATTTAATTTTATTAAAGAACCTCTGATATGCTTTGTTAGAAAATATGGTCAGACATAATTTGGGATGGGAAAGGGAGTCGTCTGTCAACCAGAGGTACAGAGGAGTCTTGTGCTTATACAACAAGGGGATTGTTCTGATCCATTTCAGAGCTTTTGAGGATAAATTTTAAACTGCCCAGAAGTCCCAGCAAGGTTCTCAAAGAAGCCATAGCTGGTCCCTGGGAAGTAGAGGCTGAAGTGAGGAAGCACCACTGACCTAATTTAGTGCTGATTCCCAGCCTTGATGGGGAGGACCATTTTCTTGGTTGACTCTTGGCTTAATGGGTAAGTTCCACAGTTAAACATCTAGGGTTACTGGACAGAAATACTTGTCCCCATTCTTTTTATTGCAATATAGGGTTGTTCGTTTTATTTTTATTGGAGTAGATGAACTCCTTATGGCCAAATTCAGACTTAAATTGAAGAATGAAGGGAAAACCACTAGACCATTCAGGTATGACCTAAATCAAATCCCTTATGATTATACAGTGGAAGTAACAAATAGGTTCAAGGGTTTAGTTCTGATAGACAGAGTGCCTGAAGAACTATGGATGCAGGTTCATGACATTGTACAGGAGACAGGGATCAAGACCATCCTCAAGGGAAAAAAAAAAATGCGAAAAGGCAAAATGGTTATCTGAGGAGGCCTTACAAATAGCTGAGACAAGAAGAGAAGCTAAAGGCAAAGGGAAAAAGGAAAGATATACCTATTTGAATGCAGAGTTCCAAAGAATACCAAGGAGAGATAAGAAAGCCTTCTTCAGTGATCAGTGCAAAGAAATAGAGGAAAACAACAGAATAGGAAAGACTAAAGAACTCTTCAAGAAAATTAGAGATACCAGGGAACATTTCATGCAAAGATGGGCTCAATTTGGACAGAAATGGTAGGGACCTAATAGAAGCAGAAGATATTAAGAAGAGGTAGTAAGAATACACAGAAGAACTATACAAAAAAGATCTTCATGACCCAGATAACCATGATGCTGTGATCACTCACCTAGACCCAGACATCCTGGAGTGCAAAGTCAAGTGGGCCTTAGGAAGAATCACTATGAACAAAACTAGTGGAGGTGATGGAATTCCAGTTGAGTTATTTCAAATCCCAAAAGATGATGTTGTGAAAGTGCTGCCCTCAATATGCCAGCAAATTTGGAAAACTCAGCAGTGGCCACAGGACTGGAAAAGGTCAGTTTTCATTTCAATCCCAAAGAAAGGCAATGCAAAAGAATGTTCAAACTACCGCACAACTGCACTCATCTCACACACTACTAGTAAAGTAATGCTCAAAATTCTCCAAGCCAGGCCTCAGCAATACGTGAACCGTGAAATTCCAGATGTTCAAGCTGGTTTTAGAAAAGGCAGAGGAACCAGAGATCAAATTGCCAACATCTGCTGGATCATGGAAAAAGCAAGAGAGTTCCAGAAAAACATCTATTTCTGCTTTATTGACTATGCCAAAGCATTTGACTGTGTGGATCATGATAAACTGCGGAAAATTCTGAAAGAGATGGGAATACCAGACCACCTGACCTGCCTCTTGAGAAACCTATATGCAGGTCAGGAAGCAACAGTTCGAACTGGACATGGAACAACAGATTGGTTCCAAATAGGGAAAGGAGACTATATTGTCACCCTGCTTATTTAACTTCTATGCAGAGTACATCATGAAACATGGGGTTGGAGGAAGCACAAGCTGGAATCAAGATTGCTGGGAGAAATATCAATAACCTCAGATATGCAGATGATACCACCGTTATGGCAGAAAGTGAAGAAGAACTAAAGAGCCTCTGATGAAAGTGAAAGAGGAGAGCAAAAAAGTTGGCTTAAAGCTCAACATTCAGAAAACGAAGATCATGGCATCTGGTTCCATCACTTCATGGCAAGTAGATGTGTAACAGTGGAAACAGTGACAGACTTTATTTTTGGGGGCTCCAAAATCACTGCAGATGGCGACTGCAGCCATGAAATTAAAAGACACTTGCTCCTTGGAAGAAAAGCTACAACCAACCTAGATAGCATATTAAAAAGCAGAGACATTACTTTGCCAACAAAGGTCCATCTAGTCAAAGCTATGGTTTTTCCAGTAGTCATGTATGGATATGAGAGTTGGACTATAAAGAAAACTGAGCACCAAAGAATTGATGCTTTTGAACTGTGGTGTTGGAGAAGACTCTTGAGAGTCCCTTGGACTGCAAGGAGATCCAATGAGTCCATCCTAAAGGAAATCAGTCCTGAATAGTCATTGGAAGGACTGCTGCTAAAGCTGAAACTCCAATGCTTTGGCCACCTGATGCAAAGAACTGACTCACTGGAAAAGACCCTGAAGCTGGGAAAGATTAAAGTCGAGAGGAGAATGTGACGACAGAGGATGGTTGGATGGCATAACCGACTTGATGGACATGAGTTTGATTGCAACTCTGGAAGCCGGAGATGGACAGGGAGGCCTGGCATGTTAAAAGGTCCACACTATGTTTTTCCTTAGCTTAGCAGGGCATGACAACCCCAACTGAGCAACCTGATGTAGGCTACAGTCCATGGGATCACAAAGAGTCAGACATGGTAGAACAACTGCACTGAACTGAACTGATAGTTGGCTCAGTGGTTAAGAGTTCACCTGCCAATGCAGGAGACACAGATTTGATCCCTGGGCGGGGAAGATCTCCTAGAGAAGGAAATGGCAAACCACTCCAGGATTCTCACCTGGAGAATTCCATGGATAGAAGAGTCTGGCGGGCTACAGTCAATGGGGTCACAAAAAGACACAGCGACTCAACAGTAAACAACAAATTGTTTATTTACAATGTTTTGTTAGTTTCTGCTATATAGCAAAGTGAATAAGTTGTTATATATATATATATATATATACAAATCTACTCTTTTTTAGATTATTTTCCCATATGGGTTATTACAGAGTATTGAATAGAGTTTCCTGTGCTATTCAGAAAGTCCTTATTAGTCCTCTATTGTATATATAGTAGTGCAGGGGTTAATAGTCAGTCACCTTGCTCTGGCTAAGCCATGAGAAAATCACCATGGGAAAAGAATAAAAACAAAATATAGCAATACAGCATAACCTAAATAAAAGTACATCAGGTTCCTCAGTTGGGGTTGTCATGCCCTGCTAAGCTAAGGAAAAACATAGTGTGGACCTTTTAACACCACGTAAGCGCAAGTGGTGGCTCAGACAGTAAAGCGTCTGTCTACAATGCGAGAGACCTGGGTTCGATCCCTGGGTCAGGAAGATCCCCTGGAGAAGGAAATGGCAACCCACTCCAGTACTCTTGCCTGGAAAATCCCATGGACGGAGAAGCTTGGTAGGCTGCAGTCCATGGGGTCGCTACGAGTCGGACACGACTGAGTGACTTCACTTTCAAGCGCAAGTGTAGAACACTGCTTGTGCACACACTAAGATGTTTTCCCAAAGCATATACGGGTCTATGATCTCCAGCTAGGTGATAGCCCTTGTACAAGAAAATAAGAAAGATAGTTTAAAGTAATCAATAAAATGGGAGATGTGACCAGGGACACAGGAGGCTGACTTCATCATAACACAGCAGATACTTTCTGCTTGCCAAAACACTAAATAAAAGTGATGGGACTCTGAGGAACAAGGCTCTTGACCCAAGAGGTCTTGAGTCCCCTGGTCCCATCTTTAAAACTTTAATTCTGTCTCTAGTTTCTTTTTCCCAAACTGTGTGTCGACCACTTTCGATCCCTACCTGCTGTGCTGGCCGCAGCCTAGTATGCATATGTAATCCCAGTCTCAACAATTGACCCTTCCCCATTTGTTCCCATTCTTGATATTTCCTTAAATGTGAAGTATTCTATCTCTACACAGGAAGGTTTCTTGGTATATTAAGAGGTTCTTTGCCCACTGACTCAATCATCATTTTCCAATCTATTCTTTGTTAGGCATAGAGGTAGTACATCGATTTCTCAACCACATTCACTTTCTTTTTGTCCTATTGAAAACTGGTTGTAAGTGTGAAGTAAAAAAGAATGATGCTATTCAAATCCCCAAAAGAACACCATCTTCAAATTGCATAGCAGTTTACAAGGCTTATTTCATATTTGTATTCACACACACATATATGTGTACTATACAATATGAATTTTATAAATATTATCAATAAAATATATTTTATATTTTTCATATAGTTCCATACATTATGCAAAATAATTTCATAAAATATTAAAGTAAATATTGGCGTACATGAAATATACCTAAGAAATACAAATGATGTACTCAGCTGCTAAGTCGTGCTCAATTCTTTGGGACCCCATGGAGTGCAGTTAGCTAGGCTGTCCATGAGATTTCCCATGCAAGAATACTGGAGTAGGTTGCCATTTCCTTCTCCAACATATGATACATATAAATATAATATGTAACATATTTTAAAAATATATATACACTATAATACATACATACACACACACATACAGCTTCATTATTCACCATTATAAATGTTTAGACTGTCCTCCTATTTTGATTCTTACCTTGGTTAGTATTATTTGCAAAAGTAAAAATGACTCCAATTCTCAGACTGAAAACAGTGGTTCTCATACTTGAGTGTGAATCAAAACCACTTGTTAAACACAAATTAGTGGCCTCCAGCCCCAGAGTTTCTGATCCAATAGATGAGGGTGGTGCCTAATAATCTGCATCTTGAATGAGGTCCCACACTTAGAAAATGACAGGACAAAAGATGAGCATATTGATCCCACAGATACATCTATCCTTGGATAACACTTTGATTTCATACTTAAAGGACCTCTCTTGCCCTATCAATCTTTAACATATACTATAAAGTCTTATAACCAACCTCAGCATTTAAGAAGGCCAGCCTCTGGTCTACTTCACCTTCGTTCAACTGAAGGAGGAATCATATCCCATGTTTGAGGCAGGCAACCCAATGAATACTTGGTCAGGTACCATTGGGAATGGCAGCTTCAAGTTCTACAGACAGTGTTGGCCACAGATACATTCATCCCTTCAGAAAATTGGCCTCTGAGTCTCATTTCCCTGTTGTCCTTCAAAGGCTGGATGTAATGACAAGAAGAGAAGTGGAATGGCTGCCAATTCCACCGCAAGTTTGGATAATATCTTTGTTGATGCCTAAAACATTCCTGTTATAACAGGCATCATTTAGAAGAAGAAAACAAATCTCTTGTTCAAGTGACAAATGGTTGGGATCATGTCTGGATGTCAGTGCACACATGAGGAGGCAAAGTGAATGTGTTCATTTAAAAATATATATTTTATTTGTATTTTTTTATTTGGCTGCACCAGATCTTAGTTGCCACACACAGGATCTTTGCTCATCACTGCAGCACGTGAACACTTAGTTGCAGCACGTGGGATCTAGTTCCCTGACCAAGGATTGAACCCAGGCCCCTTGCAATGGGAACTCAGAATCTTAGCCACTAGACCACCAGGGAAGTCCCTGAAAGTACTCATTTTGTAAAGAGGTACCAGGTCTGAAACTGAGACACGAATTGATGAAGCTCAAAAAACAGGAATCCTTATGCAGGTGAGGAGACAATTATGAAGCACTCAGACACTTTTAGGGTCTTTAAGAATCTGTGCTCTGGAGCAGGAGCATCCATGTGCCTCTTCTGAGACATTCCTTATGTGCAGGCAAGTGTACTTGCTCCCCCAGAAGGCCACAGTCATGCCCATAGCTGATTAGATCAGGAGGACTGCCTGATCCAAATAGCCAGGCCCGTGTGGGCACTTGATTCTGGAAAGACAGGGCTGATTCATCTTCTGGATGTTCAAAGGCAGCCAGTGCAGCTGACAGAACAGTGTAGAAGTAGAAAGGCACAGAGAAAAGGCAACAAGAAACAAACAAACAAACAAGAATCAAAAGAAACCACAGGCAGAAATAGGAAAAAAATAGGAAGCAGAGAAGGAACAAGAGGTGGAGGAGTGAGGATGCATAAGTGGCTGGCGGGCGGGCCCCAGGGTTGTTCACCTTATTCAGCTGCTGTGGCCCCTCCCTCTCCTCCTCTGAGAACCCTGACCGAGGTCTGCAGAAGCTTTTCTTGTCTTTACAGTAAGCTCCCATAAGTTGACATAACCTGAGCAAGTTTCTAGTTTTTTTCAAAGATATCTTTGTTAACAGAAACAGAGACAAGAAGAAATTGTTACAGACTAGAATCTTGGGCCCAAACCAAAAATATGTGGGAAAACTGTAAACAGTTTAATTTCCATTTAAAAATTAATCAGGTCTGGGGACTTCCCTGGTGGTCCAGTGGCTAAGACTCTGTGCTCCCAATGCAAGGGGCCAGGGTTTGACCCTTGGTCAAGGACCTGATCCCACATGCTGCAACTGAAAAAATGGGTAAATAAAATAAAAAATAAAAATATATCAATTCTGATAAGTGGTTAATATCTATCATATACAAACAGCTCATATAATTCAACAATCAAAAAAAGACCCAATTTAAAAATGGGCAGGAAAACTGAATGGACATTTTTTCAAAGAGAGAATGCAGATAGCCAATAAGTACATGAAAAGATGCTCAACATTGCTAATCATCAGGAAGATGTGAATCAAAGCCACAGTAAGGTATCATTTCACACTTGTCAGAATGGCTATCATCAAAAAGAACACAAGTAAGAAGTGTTGGCAAGGATGTGGACAAAAGGAAACACTTGTACACTGTTGGTGGAAATGTAAATTGGTACAACCACTGTGGAAAACAGTAAGGAGGTTTCTCAAAAAACTGAAACTCGAACTACCATAAAACCCAGCAATTTCATTCATTCATATCCGAAAAAAAATAAAATAAAATAAAATACAAAAACACTAATATGCACCATAACGTTCACAGCAGCATTACTTACAATTACCAAAATATGGAAGCAACCTAAGTGTCCATCAAAAATGAATGGATAAAGAAGATGTGATACATATACAAAATGGATTATTACTCAGTGATAAAAAGGAGCAATATTGGGTCATTTGTAGAGACATGAATGGACCTAGAGTCTGTCATACACAGTAAAGTAATTCAGAAAGAGTAAAACAAATACTGTATATTAACACATATACGTGTAATCTAGAAAAATGGTACCTATGAACCTATTTGCAGGGAGGAATAGAGTCACAGACAGGTAGAACAGATGCGTGGTCATGGAGATGGGGGTGAACTGGAAAGTTGGGATTGATGTGTGTGCACTGCCATGTATAAGAGAGCCTACTGTATAGCACAGGGAGCTCAGCTCAGGGCTCTGTGATGACCTAGAGGGGTGGGATGAGAAGGGGGTGGGAGGGAGATCCAAGAGGGAGAGCGTGTACGTGTGCATACAGCAGACTCACTTTGTTGTATAGCAGAAACTAGCACAACACTGTAGAGCAATTATACTCCAATAAAAAATATTTGAATTAATGTGACCTCTTCAGGGCCTCACACTCTACGGTGACCCTAATTAGACAGGT